>NC_056740.1:412117200-412151946 GCF_019279795.1 Protopterus annectens | reverse complement strand
ACACAGGGAGGACGAGCCTCAATGCATTAAAAGTAATGTGAACACTGTATATCACACAGGGAGGACGAGCCTCAATGCATTAAAAGTAATGTGAACACTGTATATCACACAGGGAGGATGAGCCTCAATGCATTAAAAGTAATGTGAACACTGTATATCACACAGAAGGACGAGCCTCAATGCATTAAAAGTAATGTGAACACTGTATATCACACAGGGAGGACGAGCCTCAATGCATTAAAAGTAATGTGAACACTGTATATCACACAGGGAGGACGAGCCTCAATGCATTAAAAGTAATGTGAACACTGTATATCACACATGGAGGACGAGCCTCAATGCATTAAAAGTAATGTGAACACTGTATATCACACAGGGAGGACGAGCCTCAATGCATTAAAAGTAATGTGAACACTGTATATCACACAGGGAGGACGAGCCTCAATGCATTAAAAGTAATGTGAACACTGTATATCACACAGGGAGGACGAGCCTCAATGCATTAAAAGTAATGTGAACACACTGTATATCACACCGCGAGGACGAGCCTCAATGCATTAAAAGTAATGTGAACACTGTATATCACACAGGGAGGATGAGCCTCAATGCATTAAAAGTAATGTGAACACTGTATATCACACAGGGAGGACGAGCCTCAATGCATTAAAAGTAATGTGAACACTGTATATCACACAGGGAGGACGAGCCTCAATGCATTAAAAGTAATGTGAACACTGTATATCACACAGAAGGACGAGCCTCAATGCATTAAAAGTAATGTGAACACTGTATAGCACACCAGAAGGACGAGCCTCAATGCATTAAAAGTAATGTGAACACTGTATATCACACAGGGAGGACGAGCCTCAATGCATTAAAAGTAATGTGAACACTGTATATCACACAGGGAGGACGAGCCTCAATGCATTAAAAGTAATGTGAACACTGTAAATCACACCAAGAGGACAAGCCTGAATGCATTAAAAGTAATGTGAACACTGTATATCACAATAGGAGGACAAGCCTGAATGCATTAAAAGTAATGTGAACACTGTATAGCACACCAGAAGGACGAGCCTCAATGCATTAAAAGTAATGTGAACACTGTATATCACACAGGGAGGACGAGCCTCAATGCATTAAAAGTAATGTGAACACTGTATATCACACAGAAGGACGAGCCTCAATGCATTAAAAGTAATGTGAACACTGTATATCACACAGGGAGGACGAGCCTCAATGCATTAAAAGTAATGTGAACACTGTATATCACACAGGGAGGACGAGCCTCAATGCATTAAAAGTAATGTGAACACTGTATAGCACACCAGAAGGACGAGCCTCAATGCATTAAAAGTAATGTGAACACTGTATATCACACAGGGAGGACGAGCCTCAATGCATTAAAAGTAATGTGAACACTGTATATCACACAGGAGGACGAGCCTCAATGCATTAAAAGTAATGTGAACACTGTATATCACACAGGGAGGACGAGCCTCAATGCATTAAAAGTAATGTGAACACTGTATATCACACAGGGAGGACGAGCCTCAATGCATTAAAAGTAATGTGAACACTGTATATCACACAGGGAGGACGAGCCTCAATGCATTAAAAGTAATGTGAACACTGTATATCACACAGGGAGGATGAGCCTCAATGCATTAAAAGTAATGTGAACACTGTATATCACACAGGGAGGACGAGCCTCAATGCATTAAAAGTAATGTGAACACTGTATATCACACCAGAAGGACGAGCCTCAATGCATTAAAAGTAATGTGAACACTGTATATCACACAGGGAGGACGAGCCTCAATGCATTAAAAGTAATGTGAACACTGTATATCACACAGAGAGGACGAGCCTCAATGCATTAAAAGTAATGTGAACACTGTATAGCACACCAGAAGGACGAGCCTCAATGCATTAAAAGTAATGTGAACACTGTATATCACACAGGGAGGACGAGCCTCAATGCATTAAAAGTAATGTGAACACTGTATATCACACAGGGAGGACGAGCCTCAATGCATTAAAAGTAATGTGAACACTGTATATCACACAGGGAGGACGAGCCTCAATGCATTAAAAGTAATGTGAACACTGTATATCACACAGGGAGGACGAGCCTCAATGCATTAAAAGTAATGTGAACACTGTATATCACACAGAGAGGACGAGCCTCAATGCATTAAAAGTAATGTGAACACTGTATATCACACAGGGAGGACGAGCCTCAATGCATTAAAAGTAATGTGAACACTGTATATCACACAGGAGGACGAGCCTCAATGCATTAAAAGTAATGTGAACACTGTATATGACACATGGAGGACGAGCCTCAATGCATTAAAAGTAATGTGAACACTGTATATCACACAACGAGGA
This sequence comes from Protopterus annectens, assembly GCF_019279795.1. Lineage (NCBI taxonomy): Eukaryota > Metazoa > Chordata > Ceratodontiformes > Protopteridae > Protopterus > Protopterus annectens. The sequence goes on along the minus strand of NC_056740.1, from coordinate 412,149,552 downwards.
CGAGCCTCAATGCATTAAAAGTAATGTGAACACTGTATATCACACAGCGAGGACGAGCCTCAATGCATTAAAAGTAATGTGAACACTGTATATCACACAGGGAGGATGAGCCTCAATGCATTAAAAGTAATGTGAACACTGTATATCACACAGGGAGGATGAGCCTCAATGCATTAAAAGTAATGTGAACACTGTATATCACACAGGGAGGACGAGCCTCAATGCATTAAAAGTAATGTGAACACTGTATACCACACAGGCAGGACGAGCCTCAATGCATTAAAAGTAATGTGAACACTGTATATCACACCAGAAGGACGAGCCTCAATGCATTAAAAGTAATGTGAACACTGTATATCACACAGGGAGGACGAGCCTCAATGCATTAAAAGTAATGTGAACACTGTATATCACACAGGGAGGATGAGCCTCAATGCATTAAAAGTAATGTGAACACTGTATATCACACAGGAGGACGAGCCTCAATGCATTAAAAGTAATGTGAACACTGTATATCACACAGGGAGGATGAGCCTCAATGCATTAAAAGTAATGTGAACACTGTATATCACACAGCGAGGACAAGCCTCAATGCATTAAAAATAATGTGAACACTGTATATCACACAGGAGGACGAGCCTCAATGCATTAAAAGTAATGTGAACACTGTATATCACACAGGGAGGACGAGCCTCAATGCATTAAAAGTAATGTGAACACTGTATATCACACAGGGAGGATGAGCCTCAATGCATTAAAAGTAATGTGAACACTGTATATCACACAGGGAGGACGAGCCTCAATGCATTAAAAGTAATGTGAACACTGTATATCACACAGAAGGACGAGCCTCAATGCATTAAAAGTAATGTGAACACTGTATATCACACAGGAGGACGAGCCTCAATGCATTAAAAGTAATGTGAACACTGTATATCACACAGGGAGGATGAGCCTCAATGCATTAAAAGTAATGTGAACACTGTATATCACACAGGAAGGACGAGCCTCAATGCATTAAAAGTAATGTGAACACTGTATATCTCACAGGGAGGATGAGCCTCAATGCATTAAAAGTAATGTGAACACTGTATAGCACACCAGAAGGACGAGCCTCAATGCATTAAAAGTAATGTGAACACTGTATATCACACAGGGAGGACGAGCCTCAATGCATTAAAAGTAATGTGAACACTGTATATCACACAGGGAGGACGAGCCTCAATGCATTAAAAGTAATGTGAACACTGTATATCACACAGGGAGGACGAGCCTCAATGCATTAAAAGTAATGTGAACACTGTATATCACACAGGGAGGGCGAGCCTCAATGCATTAAAAGTAATGTAAACACTGTATATCACACCGGGAGGACGAGCCTCAATGCATTAAAAGTAATGTGAACACTCTATAGCACACCAGAAGGACGAGCCTCAATGCATTAAAAGTAATGTGAACACTGTATATCACACAGGGAGGACGAGCCTCAATGCATTAAAAGTAATGTGAACACTGTATATCACACAGGGAGGACGAGCCTCAATGCATTAAAAGTAATGTGAACACTGTATATCACACAGGGAGGACGAGCCTCAATGCATTAAAAGTAATGTGAACACTGTATATCACACAGGGAGGACGAGCCTCAATGCATTAAAAGTAATGTGAACACTGTATATCACACAGGGAGGACGAGCCTCAATGCATTAAAAGTAATGTGAACACTGTATATCACACATGGAGGACGAGCCTCAATGCATTAAAAGTAATGTGAACACTGTATATCACACAGGGAGGACGAGCCTCAATGCATTAAAAGTAATGTGAACACTGTATATCACACAGGGAGGACGAGCCTCAATGCATTAAAAGTAATGTGAACACTGTATATCTCACAGGGAGGATGAGCCTCAATGCATTAAAAGTAATGTGAACACTGTATAGCACACCAGAAGGACGAGCCTCAATGCATTAAAAGTAATGTGAACACTGTATAGCACACCAGAAGGACGAGCCTCAATGCATTAAAAGTAATGTGAACACTGTATATCACACAGGGAGGACGAGCCTCAATGCATTAAAAGTAATGTGAACACTGTATATCACACAGGAAGGACGAGCCTCAATGCATTAAAAGTAATGTGAACACTGTATATCACACAGGGAGGACGAGCCTCAATGCATTAAAAGTAATGTGAACACTGTATATCACACAGAGAGGACGAGCCTCAATGCATTAAAAGTAATGTGAACACTGTATATCACACAGGGAGGACGAGCCTCAATGCATTAAAAGTAATGTGAACACTGTATATCACACAGGGAGGACGAGCCTCAATGCATTAAAAGTAATGTGAACACTGTATATCACACAGGGAGGACGAGCCTCAATGCATTAAAAGTAATGTGAACACTGTATATCACACATGGAGGACGAGCCTCAATGCATTAAAAGTAATGTGAACACTGTATATCACACAGGGAGGACGAGCCTCAATGCATTAAAAGTAATGTGAACACTGTATATCACACAGGGAGGACGAGCCTCAATGCATTAAAAGTAATGTGAACACTGTATATCACACAGGGAGGACGAGCCTCAATGCATTAAAAGTAATGTGAACACTGTATATCACACAGGGAGGACGAGCCTCAATGCATTAAAAGTAATGTGAACACTGTATATCACACATGGAGGACGAGCCTCAATGCATTAAAAGTAATGTGAACACTGTATATCACACAGGGAGGACGAGCCTCAATGCATTAAAAGTAATGTGAACACTGTATATCACACAGGGAGGATGAGCCTCAATGCATTAAAAGTAATGTGAACACTGTATATCACATAACAAGGACGAGCCTCAATGCATTAAAAGTAATGTGAACACTGTATATCACACAGGGAGGACGAGCCTCAATGCATTAAAAGTAATGTGAACACTGTATATCACACAGGGAGGACGAGCCTCAATGCATTAAAAGTAATGTGAACACTGTATATCACACAGGAGGACGAGCCTCAATGCATTAAAAGTAATGTGAACACTGTATATCACACAGGGAGGACGAGCCTCAATGCATTAAAAGTAATGTGAACACTGTATATCACACAGGAGGACGAGCCTCAATGCATTAAAAGTAATGTGAACACTGTATATCACACAGGGAGGACGAGCCTCAATGCATTAAAAGTAATGTGAACACTGTATATCACACAGGTAGGACGAGCCTCAATGCATTAAAAGTAATGTGAACACTGTATATCACACAGGGAGGATGAGCCTCAATGCATTAAAAGTAATGTGAACACTGTATATCACACAGGAGGACAAGCCTCAATGCATTAAAAGTAATGTGAACACTGTATATCACACAGGGAGGACAAGCCTCAATGCATTAAAAGTAACGTGAACACTGTATATCACACAGGGAGGACAAGCCTCAATGCATTAAAAGTAACGTGAACACTGTATATCACACAGGAGGACAAGCCTCAATGCATTAAAAGTAATGTGAACACTGTATATCACACAGGGAGGACAAGCCTGAATGCATTAAAAGTAATGTGAACACTGTATATCACACAGGAGGACGAGCCTCAATGCATTAAAAGTAATGTGAACACTGTATATCACACAGGGAGGACGAGCCTCAATGCATTAAAAGTAATGTGAACACTGTATATCACACAGGCAGGACGAGCCTCAATGCATTAAAAGTAATGTGAACACTGTATATCACACAGGAGGAGAAGCCTCAATGCATTAAAAGTAATGTGAACACTGTCTATCACACAGGAAGGAGAAGCCTCAATGCATTAAAAGTAACGTGAACACTGTCTATCACACAGGGAGGACAAGCCTCAATGCATTAAAAGTAACGTGAACACTGTCTATCACACAGGGAGGACAAGCCTCAATGCATTAAAAGTAACGTGAACACTGTCTATCACACAGGAGGACAAGCCTGAATGCATTAAAAGTAATGTGAACACTGTATATCACACAGGGAGGACGAGCCTCAATGCATTAAAAGTAATGTGAACACTGTATATCACACCGGGAGGATGAGCCTCAATGCATTAAAAGTAATGTGAACACTGTATATCACACAGGGAGGACGAGCCTCAATGCATTAAAAGTAATGTGAACACTGTATATCACACAGGCAGGACAAGCCTCAATGCATTAAAAGTAACGTGAACACTGTATATCACACAGGCAGGACAAGCCTCAATGCATTAAAAGTAATGTGAACACTGTATATCACACAGGGAGGACGAGCCTCAATGCATTAAAAGTAATGTGAACACTGTATATCACACAGGGAGGATGAGCCTCAATGCATTAAAAGTAATGTGAACACTGTATATCACACAGGAGGACGAGCCTCAATGCATTAAAAGTAACGTGAACACTGTATATCACACAGGGAGGACAAGCCTCAATGCATTAAAAGTAATGTGAACACTGTATATCACACAGGGAGGACAAGCCTCAATGCATTAAAAGTAATGTGAACACTGTATATCACACAGGGAGGACGAGCCTCAATGCATTAAAAGTAATGTGAACACTGTATATCACACAGGAGGACAAGCCTCAATGCATTAAAAGTAATGTGAACACTGTATATCACACAGGGAGGACGAGCCTCAATGCATTAAAAGTAATGTGAACACTGTATATCACACAGGGAGGACGAGCCTCAATGCATTAAAAGTAATGTGAACACTGTATATCACACAGGGAGGATGAGCCTCAATGCATTAAAAGTAATGTGAACACTGTATATCACACAGGAGGACGAGCCTCAATGCATTAAAAGTAATGTGAACACTGTATATCACACAGGGAGGATGAGCCTCAATGCATTAAAAGTAATGTGAACACTGTATATCACAAAGAGAGGACGAGCCTCAATGCATTAAAAGTAATGTGAACACTGTATATCACACAGGGAGGATGAGCCTCAATGCATTAAAAGTAATGTGAACACTGTATATCACACAGGCAGGACGAGCCTCAATGCATTAAAAGTAATGTGAACACTGTATATCACACAGGCAGGATGAGCCTCAATGCATTAAAAGTAATGTGAACACTGTATATCACACAGGGAGGACGAGCCTCAATGCATTAAAAGTAATGTGAACACTGTATATCACACAGGGAGCCTCAATGCATTAAAAGTAATGTGAACACTGTATATCACACCGGGAGGACGAGCCTCAATGCATTAAAAGTAATGTGAACACTGTATATCACACAGGGAGGATGAGCCTCAATGCATTAAAAGTAATGTGAACACTGTATATCACACAGGGAGGACGAGCCTCAATGCATTAAAAGTAATGTGAACACTGTATATCACACAGGGAGGACGAGCCTCAATGCATTAAAAGTAATGTGAACACTGTATATCACACAGGAGGACGAGCCTCAATGCATTAAAAGTAATGTGAACACTGTATATCACACAGGGAGGATGAGCCTCAATGCATTAAAAGTAATGTGAACACTGTATATCACACAGGAGGACGAGCCTCAATGCATTAAAAGTAATGTGAACACTGTATACCACACAGGCAGGACGAGCCTCAATGCATTAAAAGTAATGTGAACACTGTATATCACACAGGGAGGACAAGCCTCAATGCATTAAAAGTAATGTGAACACTGTATATCACACAGGGAGGATGAGCCTCAATGCATTAAAAGTAATGTGAACACTGTATATCACACAGGGAGGACGAGCCTCAATGCATTAAAAGTAATGTGAACACTGTATATCACACAGTGAGGATGAGCCTCAATGCATTAAAAGTAATGTGAACACTGTATATCACACAGGGAGGACGAGCCTCAATGCATTAAAAGTAATGTGAACACTGTATATCACACAGGGAGGACGAGCCTCAATGCATTAAAAGTAATGTGAACACTGTATATCACACATGGAGGACAAGCCTCAATGCATTAAAAGTAATGTGAACACTGTATATCACACAGGGAGGACGAGCCTCAATGCATTAAAAGTAATGTGAACACTGTATATCACACAGGGAGGATGAGCCTCAATGCATTAAAAGTAATGTGAACACTGTATATCACACAGGGAGGATGAGCCTCAATGCATTAAAAGTAATGTGAACACTGTATATCACATAACAAGGACGAGCCTCAATGCATTAAAAGTAATGTGAACACTGTATATCTCACAGGAGGATGAGCCTCAATGCATTAAAAGTAATGTGAACACTGTATATCACACAGGGAGGACGAGCCTCAATGCATTAAAAGTAATGTGAACACTGTATATCACACAGGGAGGACGAGCCTCAATGCATTAAAAGTAATGTGAACACTGTATATCACACAGGGAGGACGAGCCTCAATGCATTAAAAGTAATGTGAACACTGTATATCACACAGGGAGGATGAGCCTCAATGCATTAAAAGTAATGTGAACACTGTATATCACACAGGGAGGACGAGCCTCAATGCATTAAAAGTAATGTGAACACTGTATATCACACAGGGAGGACGAGCCTCAATGCATTAAAAGTAATGTGAACACTGTATATCACACAGGAGGACAAGCCTCAATGCATTAAAAGTAATGTGAACACTGTATATCACACAGGCAGGATGAGCCTCAATGCATTAAAAGTAATGTGAACACTGTATATCACACAGGGAGGACAAGCCTCAATGCATTAAAAGTAATGTGAACACTGTATATCACACAGGGAGGACAAGCCTCAATGCATTAAAAGTAATGTGAACACTGTATATCACACAGGGAGGACGAGCCTCAATGCATTAAAAGTAATGTGAACACTGTATATCACACAGGCAGGACAAGCCTCAATGCATTAAAAGTAACGTGAACACTGTATATCACACAGGCAGGACAAGCCTCAATGCATTAAAAGTAACGTGAACACTGTATATCACACAGGAGGACAAGCCTCAATGCATTAAAAGTAATGTGAACACTGTATATCACACAGGGAGGATGAGCCTCAATGCATTAAAAGTAATGTGAACACTGTATATCATTAAAAGTAAGGCTCTATATTAAAGGTTATTAAATATGGTATGTAGCTTTAAAAAGTAATGAGTCAAATACAAGAAATGTCATGTAATATTGAGTAGTTTCTTCTGGAGCATTGATTCTGATTAAAGACCTTGTTGAGATTAAAACACATCTATAGTGTTCCACTACTGTTTACTCACCTTCCAGACATATCAGGCTTTGCCACCTAGATGTAGCAGGAGGGATACCAGATCCACAGTGTTTACTCAACTGCAAGGCTGGGATCCCATTCTGAGAAGTCAGTAATGCTCATGCCATCTCTAGCACAAATTTCATGCTCGTGTTTTAGTGAGGGTTATTTTGCATAGCTAGAAAACAAAGGGAAAAACCGTGGGACAGTCCACTCACTGTCAGCTGCTAACCTGTGGTGACACTAACAAATTTAATGCATTATATGGCCAGCAGGAGGGCATATTGGAGTGATCCAGTGGTCAGTAGACATAGTTAAGGCTCAGATGATCAAACGTACATATAAATAAATTATACAAGGTTAGCATGACAGTATAACAGTTATTACTGCTCCCTCAAAGTGCTGTGATCCATTGTTCAATTTTCATCTGAGTATCTTCTCTGCAGCTTCTGCATGCTATGTATATATAGTTTTACACTGAGGTCTTTGATGCTGTTCCATACCAGAAAGACATGCCGCTAGGCAATCTGTAATGTTAGTTTGTCCATAGCAGGATAGGAGAGCAGATATACCTTACAATGGACTTGCATCCTTTCCTGTGCTGTTTCCAACCTTCCATCAGTTGCTTGCTTTGCTAGTCTGTGTTTTCTGCAACACTGAAGTGAAAGTAAGTGGGTAGGAACATCTTAGATGGACAAATGTATGAATGGATGGATGGGAGGCTGAATGTGTGCATGAGCATAAATTAGGAAGGAAGCAAATATGGTGCACATCAGTTTGTAAACACTGTACAAATGAAGCATTTATTAATCTATATTCAGCAAATGAGAGGTTCCACAAGAGCTATGAAGTTACTTTCATATGAGTCACTCGAGTTCCACAGCATTTCAGTGATACATTTCCATATGCAACACAAAAGGACTTAATTGTATTTATTTCATTTGTTAATGGGACAAGTGAATTGGTCCAAGGCCCCTTGTTAGCTACAACCCAGGCTACATAGGCAAGGACATTTATGTGTATATATATATATATATATATATATATTTATATATATATATATATATATATATATATATATATATATATATATATATTCTTAGTATGTTTCAAATAGTTATAACTCTATCTCACTCCCTCTCTCTGTAGATATATAGAGATAGATACATATAGAGATATATAGATACACACACACACACACACACACATATATATATATATATATATATCTATATTATATATATATATATATATATATTATATATATACATACATATATATATATATATATATATATATATATATATATATATATATATATATATATATACACACACACACACACACATATGGGAGCGCTACAGAATCCTGAAAGCTCAAAATCCTTAAGACCAAAATCCTGAGACCAAAATCTCGAAAGCTCGAAATCCTGAAAACACACAGGATACCAACACTTACTATATTCCAGCACAAGTACATAGATAAACATGCTACCCTTCAACTATATGCAGGTGGGCAAACCCCCTGCACCACCCATGAGGGGGCACAACCCCCCCACTCCCTGCTACTTAAATATATCAACTCTGAGACTGCACATCACTACAGTAAGTGCAATCTTGGAGTTGATATATTTAAGTAGCAGGAGTTGTGGGGTGTGCAGGGGGGGCTTGCCCCACAGCTTATACTTGGAGAATAGTAATATGGTTTGTGTTTTATTTGTTTCTGTATGTACTTGTGCTGGACTATATTAAGTGTTGGTATCCTGTGTGTTTTCAGTATTATGAGATTCAGTATTCTGAGTTTTCAGTATTTTGAACTTTCGAGATTTTGGTCTTAGGATTTTGGTCTTGAGGATTCTGAGCTTTTAGGATTCTGTAGCGCTCCTATATATATATATATATGTGTATATATATATATATATATATATATATATATATATATATATATATATATATATATATATATATATATATATATATATATATATAGAAAGAGAGAGAGAGAGAGAGACACACACACACACACACACACACACACACACACACACACACATACCAATAGTCTGATGCATATATTGACACACAAATATACTAATAGTCTGATAACAATAGCAGTGTCTGACAAATGTGGAATAGAAACTGAAACATCATGCAATATGAAATAATTTGTGCAAAACAGTTGTTTTACAACACTGTGAAGCAGCAGACAGGAGAGGTAAGGACAGGAATGCTAAACAGGCATTTGAGGAATTATTAGTGATAACAATGAAAGGTTTCCTTGAAAGACTGGAGGTGATTAGCAGTGTGGTTCTATAGAGCAAACTAGCCAAGTGGGTGTGAGGGCAACAATAGGAACAACTATTTTGTAGTAAGACATTAAGTAAAATATTAAAACTTGTTATCTGTGTAATCTGTCGCAGTGGAGGAAACAAAATATTTATAAATCAGTTCTGTATATATATTAACAAAAAAAAAATAAGCTGTCACATGACATAGTAAACAGTAACAGTAGATTAACATATACAGTAATTTGAAAGAACAACTATCAACAGGCAAAGGTTCTGAGGCAAATCTATGCTGCAGAAAAGATTGTATTGAAAATTGGCAGGAATATTGAGTTACTCTGTAGCTAAATATTACATGTCAATATCATCTAAAATCAAAATGCACAATGTTTCCTGATAATTGATGTGGGTTTAACGTATCCAAATAGCTGATATTTGTACAGAGCTGGACAAAATGAAAGTCAAGCTGGACATTTAATACTTCTCAAGATGAAATTATTAGTGCAGGCTGTGCTTGTGAAGAGAGGAGTCTTGGAGCTAATAAGAAATGAGAAGGCCCTTCAGCCTTACTGAATTGTCTGCCTTATCTGGCATTCGAGCTGTGACCTGACCGTAAGGTAACTGTGCATGAACTCATTTACAGACAGTGTCAGAGGAGTAGCACTTATTTCTAAAGGGTCATTGATATACCCAGTAATGAAATCCATAAAGTTAAAGTGAAAACTGTCAGTCAGAATGGAAGTAATGGATGTGTAACTGCTTTCAAGGGTCAGGCTGAATGGAAAAATGGAATTAAATAGAAACGTCAAGCTTAATGATTTTCAGTCTTGATACAGACGTACAGAGCAACATGACTTTTTTTCCTGAATGTGAAAATGTTACTGAAAGAAATCTGTACAACCAATGAATATAAGAATGACGTAGAAACTTATGAGGAATACTGGACAAGTGATCACTAAAACCATAAGGTGCCTAGCCATATAGAGATTTGTGTAGCCCACAGTCAAAACAAGAGTCTGAAGTTGTTTCGTAATGCTGTTTATAATGCAATTTGTCTGTTTCAAAACATAATTTAGCCCTTGTTTGTAATTTATTTATTTGTGTTAAAAATAAAGTTATACACAACTGTGAACACAAGTTACAAGAAAATTATGTTTTTATTTAAATGATTCTTATTTAGATGTCTAAGACATGCGCATCTAACTTACCACAATCAGCAACAAAACTGAAAAAAATAGAATAAATACAATTACAATAATGTAAGAAAATTAAAACCAGTTTCTGTGAGGATTCACACAGGTTCTAAAAAAAAAGAAATTTAAAAGATTTTCAGAGGTCAGTCTCAGAATTCCATACTTGTAACATAGAAATAGAAGGTAGATAATTCTAAGGTACCAGGTACAGGTAAGTAAATGAAAGCTTATGAGACATAACCAGATGGCTTCTGCAAAGAGCTAGTATTCCTTTACCTGAAAATCTTAAAGTCCTTAGCAGAGATCATAGTGCTTGGAGATGTTAAAGCTTAAAGAAAAACATATGCACAAATGCTATAAATGTGTTCTGTCACATAAGGTTTAGCTTTGTAAAAAAGGCTGAGGTTTTGGTTTGGTTTCCACTGAATATTTTGAATACACTGGTTGAATATTTGTCATTGATCTAGTTATTTTTGGTAGGTTTGTTTCTGTTTTTGCTTTAGGGATAATAACTTTGTCATATTGTGGCTACTGGGATTTGAACTAGTGATCACAATGTGAAGATTTGCTTTGTCTTGAACCCCTACACATTTTCTAGCTATATAGTCGTCTAATCCCTCATACTGTGATGTGTGCTGAAATAGCAATTCCTTTTTAAAACAGAAACCTGTTTGCCTGCCCCATGATTCTCCGGGAAAAACATTATACAAATTCAGTTGCTTTATAAGTGTCACCGAATGCATAGCATATAGACTTATTGCAAGCAGCCGACTTGGCTTGAGGCAACTGATAATCTTGAGAGAAAAGCAAGACAAATCAACTAAACTTAGGTCTCAGATATTTCAGGATGCTGCAGCTGTCAGAGTAGAAAACATTTCATGTAAGCAAAGTTTGGGCAACTGTGTCACTAGATCTTCATTTGTGGAAACTGCACTTAACATTCAAACTACACAAATCCAAGATGCTTTGGTAAAATGGAGGATCACAGTAATGATTACAACAAGGAATCACAGATGCTGATGATTAAGGTCGAAGACCTTGAAATCTGCCAGCATTGTAATAGGCTTGTAGGACTTGCAGAGAAGTCAGAATATGAAGTTGTGTACAGACCTGGGAACTTCAGCTACAACAAGAAATAAAATTAACATCAGACTATCCCATCATTATTAAGATGGAATACCGGTTGTCTAAACTCCCTCAACCACCCATTTCAGATTCCAAAGCAGACTGACTTTAAAGTACTTTACAATGATAAGGTAATGTCACTGAGGAGGGTTGTCTTTGTTCATTTTGGACAAGATTATCCGAATTTCACTCCAGGGACTGTTCAATACATACAGGCAAGGGCGCCCGCAGGCAGGTGCAAGGGGGTGCACTTGCACCCCCCTGGAACTGGCTGGCCGAGAAATTAATTTTATTTTAATTTATAAAAAAAAAGCTTTGTCTTTTTTAAAGGCGTTTCTCTTTAAGAATGCCATTTACATCCTGTCAAGCTGCACAGACGCAACAGGTGTTTGCGACCCGTTTTTGTCTTCAGCTGCAAAGACCGGTTGTAGGACCCAACAGTCATGCGTGCGTCGCATGAATTTTAAATATAGCTCCGACTATGCTAAGCGATATTGAGATTAATAAGGAAGATGTAGTAGATAACGCTAAAGTTGCAGAAGAAGATAGACAAGATGGGAGTGCGAATGGTTTGTACTACCCTTACTATAGTGTCAGGTCCAGGTCTTGAAGTTAAAGACCACTTATTATTTTGCAAATGCCTTTTAGAACGATATCTTTGGTTGTAATATTTTAGAAGCGGTCATTATGTATCAGTGTGATAGAGTTTATTCAGATTTTTAGTGTGCTGTAGCCGTATTGTTATTAATAAAAAAGTGAAAATTATATAGAATATTCCAACCAATTTATCAGCGTTATAACAGAATAATATCAATTAAAAATGTGGCCGGGGCGGGATCCCATCATTTTTTTCTACTGTCTCTGGTTTGTCTTTGCTCATGATTCTTAAAAAGTTGAGATGTGACGAACTGCCATTGTTTTAACAATGTCTTTGCTTGTTAGGTAATGTAGCTTCATTCACTTCTAAACTCTGGATCTCTATCTGTGCCTTTTTCCTTGAATCTTTAGTTAAGACTTTGAGCGTTATGAATCTTTAGTTAAGACGTTGAGCGTTATGACCTACTGATTTTTTAAAGGTATTTCACATCTGTTTGATGTAGAAACCTCGTAGATTTCACTTCTAAATATTTCTGGGCCTCTCTCAAAAAAAGTAAAAAAGTAAAGCAGACTACAAAATCCGTAGTTTGTATTTTTTTTTCTACTTCTGCATTTCTGCATTTTCTGATTTTTTTTTTTCTTTCGGCCATATCGTTTCGCCTGAAGTCCTGCCCAGAAGTCATTTTAGTGGAAAGTTGTTGATGTTGATGTGGTATAAGGCGTTCTCCCTTTCATTTGTGCTGCACAAACAAACGTTAAGTTTAACAAAATGCCTTGAAAGTACAAGCGTACAGCACAAAACGTCCACATGCAGCGTGGCAAGACTATAATTCACAGCAGCGTGGCAAGACTATAATTCACAGCACAACTAAATTCATACATTACTGTTTGTCAGAAATATTTATAACAAAATACATTTGTTTTGCTTAGTTTGATTTGTGATGGTTATTTCCAAAATCCTAATTAAAATGTCAAAAACATGTAGCAGGGTACATTTTATGAAATTAATAATCAAGTGACGCTATGGGTGCCATCCACATCATTACAGACATTGCTGAAATATTTTTTAACATTAATTCGTAGCAGCTGATGTCTTCTGCACAGAAATACCTCACAAAGAGGATTACTGGCCTCAAACAGATGCCCTACGCCGACCGTCTCAAAAAACTCCAGCTTTACTCTTTAGCATATCGCCTACTCAGAGGCGATCTCTGCCTAACATACAAAGCTATGCCAAACCCAGAGCTGTTGGACATGCTCCACTTAAAGAAATCCCAATCCATCCGAGCTACACGCTCTAGGGACCTAAACCGTGTCACCACAATAAACAGAACATGCTGGAGGGGTAGATTCCTGTCCCAGAGACTTCCCATACTCTGAAACAGACTTCCTATCCATGTCAAACAGAGCTCCTCATTAGCACTCTTCAAGAAAAAATCTTGATGATTGGATGGAAGTAGAAAATTCACTCGGGGATCGACAGGGGCACAGGAAAATAATTTTCTTGGGTGGCGAAAGCCAGGGTACATTTTTGGCTAGGCTTATGTAGGCCCTAGGGCTAATAGCCTAGTACCTAGCTATGAACCTATATAAACGTGCGCGCAGTGCGGAAGGAATCACATAATTTCTGCCAAAGAGTCACTCACAGTTTGATACCTTTCGTCAGTTCTTCAACTCTGTGATTTCACACTTAAATGGGGTTTTTACTCCTTCACTGAACTTAGGCCCTAGGGCTAATAGCCTAGTACCTAGCTATGAACCTATATAAACGTGCGGGCAGTGCGCGGGAAGGGAATCACATAATTTCTGCCAAAGAGTCACTCACAGTTTGATACCTTTCGTCAGTTCTTCAACTCTGTGATTTCACACTTAAATGGGGTTTTTACTCCTCCACCGAACTTACTGCAGAATGAAATATTTGAGCAAGCTCTTGGTAACTTTGGGTAAGTCAGCATTATACAGTTTTTCTGTATAAATAAATAACCGGCCTCCTTACTACCAGTAATGTACTAGGAATGCTAGCTTTGGTCGTTTTGTGTGGTAATTACAGTTTTGTCTATGTTCTGATGAAGACTAGTATCTCTAGTTGAAAGCGCTAAATCAGGTTGGAATAAACAGTTTTCTCCTGTGCACGAGTTTTGCTGGTTATCCTTGGTCCTTTTACTTTATCAGTTGCTGTTCGTGTGTTCAGAGTTTTGTCTATGTGACAGGCAATGCGTTTACTGTGTTACCACTATTACTTTGATGAAATAGTTTGTTAAATGGCAAGCAGGTAGAGTCCATGAGTTAATGTGACTAAAATAACCTTATACTAGTGAATTTGTGAACATGGAAGGTAAAGTGGAGGATACTGGGATGCTAAGAAATAAAATGTTTATGAGTGATGGAGCAGCAGATAAACGAATACATTCTAGTGTTCATTGTGTTCTCTTTGTGTTTGGGGTTTTTGGAAGGTGCAGTAGACCATATTGCGCTAAATCATTGGTTTACTTTGCGAAACTGTCCCTGAATGTGCATCAGTATTGCGTTTTGTCCGTTATAACATTTTTGATGAAATAATGAGGTTTGCAGTCCCTAAATCCTACCACATATCACACTAACGCAATTCTCATTAGTCAAAATGCGTATCACCAAAAAGTATCTTGTCCTTTTAACTTTATGAGTGAATAGTATCAGGGTTTAAAAGGTGGCCCTGATTTGGGCCTTTGTCTCTGATTCTTGAGGTGAGAGAGCAGGACCCATGGTTGGAGCTGTGTCTGTGTTTATTTTAGTATGAAGGGAGAAAATTTCCTGGGGAGAAGAGTGAAGCAATTTAAATCATAACATACTACTGAAATTTTCTGAAGTTTGTGTGCTAATTTGCTTGCTGTTAATGTTATGCCTTAATTAACGTTATATTGGTGCGAAATGGATGCATATTCATTTTAAAAGTCTATCAGGTGATTTGTTTGCATTTAAAGACATTTCTTGAGCTTTATCAACGTGTGCACCTATGAGCAGTTGTTATGGTCTTACTTTTTCCCTGTATGTTGGCATTTTTCTTTAAGTGCTTTTTATAAAAGAAATGTTTTGAAAACTGTGATTCACAAGCTATTAAATTAATTTAAGGAGTTGTTAATTTGTTTTGTGCTGTGCAGGACATTGTGTATGCTTCTTATATGTTGAAATTGTTCACTTTTTTGTGTTTTGTGATGGGGAAAGTTACTGCAAATATGCACTTTAGTTTGTTCTAAATATGTGTGTCACTATTGATGTTAAGAAGTTGAGACTAGATGAAACACAAGAAAATTCTGTAAAATAGTAGAATAGAATTCCAGAACTAGTGAAGCCCTGAAACAAGAGTGTGACATCCTAAAATGATCACACATTGGGCATGTGTTTTGTGAGATCCATAGGTACTGTCCTAGCACTGATCCCCTCCCCACACCTATTGTAAGTGTAAAATGGCTGTAAAATATCATTCATTTTGTAATGTGTAATTCACTGAGGTGTTTAAGAATTAAAGGCTGTATATTATGTTTTATAGTGCATAATGAGCTTTATAATGTGGGTTGCATGATAGAATCATGCATGCATTACTGTTAATATTTACACTTGGTAAGCAGCGGAGTGGACTGAATTTTGGAGGACATTATGCCTGCAACTGTTTGCCTTGTATTAAGTATGTGCTCATTATAGTATATTCATGCAGGCATGGAATGTGGGGTAATTTCAGAGACTGGTTTCTGTCTCTCTTTTTTGTAACCAATAATTGCAAACAGCTGTTGATGAATTATTAGGATTTGATACTTGCCTGACACTGGGTGCTGTCTAGGCAGTGGAAGAAAGCTTAGGTGTACTTCCTCTCCTTCTGTATAGGGGACTAATCTTAAATCCTTGGCTGTTTTTTAAAAACGAGTCCAGCTTTTGTTTTTTTGTGTGTGTGTGTGGGGGGGGGGGGGTAGATAAATGGAACTCCACACAGGTGAGTTCTGTGAAAACGTAAAGTGCAAAAATGAATGCATTTATAATCTTGAAGTAAAGTGAACAAAATCAAAGTCAGGTGCCATAAATCGCCACTGTATTTAAAGTCCTTCAGCTCATGTTTTTGACACGGCACAATACATGAACACCAACTACCCTTATTTCATTTGCAGGACTCTCTTCTGTGGATGTCCCACTAAGTAAGTGGGACAAAAGACTAGCAGTATCCAGCCTCCGTGAAGAGATCAAATTACTTCCAGAAGTAATTTCAAGTCTGAACCAAGGGTAACGCTACCAAAACTCTCTTCTGCCAAATTTAGTATAGGACTATTCCAAAAGAAGTCTTTGCTGAGGGAAAATTTTACATCGCTTTCCCATTTCCGCATCTGCTGATGGGTCTCATTTAGCAGACATTGGCATCAAAGTAATTCATTCATGGAACCTATTCTGACAGACTAGTCACTCTTTACAAAAAATATCCTGCTACATCTATATATACTACCAGGGACACAGTTACATTAGAAAAAAGTGAATTATCATAAGTTTTATGTACTGTTTAATATTTTGGGGATAAAAGGAATTAAGATGTAGTAAAACTTTTGGTGGACTACAAAAGGTATCAAATGATGTGACTATTACTCTGCTGATTCAGAAGGACCTCCTTTATAGGAAGCTAGTTTGTTACAAAATCAAATTGTCTCTCTAGTGGTAGAAGTTACCAGCTGAAATAAAAGAAAGCATAATGGCACAACAATCATCCCTGATACTGGAATGCATAGGAAAACACCAATTACATTCAATGGCTTTCTTTAATCTAAAATATTTTAAACTTTATTTTTAAGTTGATAGTAAAGTAGGTAATTAGCTGTTGAATTTGAAGGAAAGTAAGCTTTAATTAGGAAACCTGTTCAGGCAGGTTTAATATGTGGTTTGTTGGCATCCCTGAACCATTGGATGACACTAACTCTCCTCACGAGATGGCTCAGGATTTTTTTGAAAGTTTAGATAATAGATATAAACCAAGATGACATGCTGAATAATGCTGGAGGGATAGATTCCTGTCCCAGAGTCTTCCTATACTCTGGAACAAGCTACCTATCTATATCAAACAAAGCTCCTCATTAGCACTCTTCAAGAAAAATCTTGATGACTGGATGGGAAATGGGCAAATCATCTCTGTGGCTCTGCTCGACAGGGGGACAGGAAAATAATTTTCTTAGGTGGTGAAAGCCAGGGCACCTTTTGGCTAGGCTTGTATAGGCCCTAGGGTTGATAGCCTAGTACTTACCTAAGAACCTAAGTATGTTTATATTGGTTGTAGAAAGTCAGTGGACTTTGATGGGCTCTCCTCAAACGGGTAGTGTTTGTGACAGATTCTGACACTTGTCTCTGCTCCTACTTCTGTCTGCTGTCATACTAAAAAGTTTAGTAACTCCCTCCGTGACTTAACCTGTTTGGATGTGCTTGAAATATCCTAAACTCTGCGGGTTAACATGCGGTTGTGTATGCCATCATGCTAAACAGCCACAGGAGCAGGGATTGGGGGAGCAGTGTCCCCACCTTGGAATGGATGTTTTGATATTGAGATTCAAACATAGTTGAGAGTTAAAACTAGTTTCCCTTGCATTCTTCCTTACTTTAGGTACATACAGTTCCATGATCATAAAGTAACACTCAGCAGTGTTTTTAAGAACTTCTTAATCCTGTAACACATAGCCCAGCAGTAGTTATCTGCTCTGATGGCCAGTAAGAATTAATAGTTTGATTCGCTTGGTGTTTTGATATAAATTGAAACCAGAGAAAGAAAACTTGCAGACCAAATGCATTGCTAAGAACTTCCCATTTTGATATAAGTTGTCACTTTAGTAGACCAGAGTTTAGGTGGAAGTGTGATTGTTGCAGATTTATGCCCCATATTCCTACTGAGCTTTTCTCCCCGGGCTTCCACTGAAAGAGATTTTGCACAGTTGGACTATCCCGGTTAACAAATGCCAAATAAATAAAAAGGATTGAAGTTGCTAAATAATAACAGACATTTGAGTTTTAGATGTCATATCCTTTAGAAAAATGCATACTAACACAAATCCTGTTCTACTATTATTATGTTCATTAGAGCAATATTTATAATCCGTCCCCATTTATTTTAGGCGTTGTCCAGATTTCTTGCAGTAAGAGGTTGAGATGTACATGTGTGAGAGTGAAATGCCCTATTTAGAGTTAGCAGGTGGAATTTATTTTCACATACAATTTCAAGGAATTGTGAGCTTCAAGGGAAGAGATGTTTACTGTTCATGCGAAGTCTGCTTAAAATGTGCAACTGTTTTGTTTAGCAAATGGTATCACTGTTGTGGTATAGAATGTCAAAACTGTCTTAGTAGCACAGCAGGTAGCATGCTTGCATCTTGATGTAGAGGGCTGTAGGTTCTACTCCCACCACATGTAGATTTGTATTTTAAGGGGTGGAGTGCTGCAGTCCTGAGTATGTCCTCCTTTGGATGAGATGCCTAGTAACTATGAACCTGTGTTTCCTCTTGCCACTTATTCCTATTGCAATATATAAGCTTAGCATTTTTTTTTAAATGTAACATAGGCAAGTTATTGTTTAAGGGCAGTAGGCACTGAATTTGTAGATGAAACACTGAAATATAAAGCTGTTTTCTAGCAACAACCTTTCCATTAGTTTCATATCTCTTTAATGTGAAATTATTCAGATGACTTTTACTTCTGCAGAGATTGTGCATATTGACTGATATTGGTAGATTGCAATGATAGACGTTTAAGTGGCCTTTTATGGTTGAAATGTTCTGAATTTGGCAATTTGTCATTACTGGTTCATATGTTTTGTTTCATTGCTTAATGGAAAAAATGTTCAAAACTATAAAACACACTCAAGTGGTGCTGTATTAACGAGGGATATAATTCAGTTATTGTATATTATAATTAATACAATCAGGAAGGTGAATCAAAGCAGTTATGCATGGTTCTGAAATGTGTGCAAGGGGCCTATGATTTGAAAACAGTCCAAATGTAAACTTAACCTGCCATTGGCCAGATGCATTTTCTTTGAATGTGGGTTTAAATGCTGTTTCAGTGCATGCAAGTTTCAAAGGTAGGGAAGTTTTAATGCTAAGTCTGTTTTCATTGTAAGACTATTGCTTTGTTTAAGTTTAGCAAATGTCTATCAGTGTTTGTGCTATAAAACAGGGGGTTACTAAGCTATTGGCCCTGAGGCCCTAAAATTTGAAATAAAAGTTGAAAATTAAAACCATCTGTAATCATTGTAGAAGTAATGCATAAAACAGTATGCACACAGAGTTTTGGACAGTGTTTATGGCAACCGGGGAGAAATAGCCAAGTAATGGGATACTGGAATGGCTGCGTGTGTGTGTTGGGGGGAGGTTTGAAGGGGGTGGGGTTGGGGGCGGTGCTTTGACGTGGGTGGGGTTGGGGGCGGTGCTTCGGGTTTGCACCCCCCTGCAAAAAATCCTGCGGGCTCCCTTGCATACAGGGCCTTCTCATTCAGATCCTCTCTCAATCAGAGACTGCCAAAAGTACTTGGACGTCAGACAACAGCTCAACAAATGCTCTTCACCCAAATTGCAGTTGCGCTCAGACATATCACATTACATGTACCCCCATAGCTTTTTCACACCCCTTTACCCCTGTTTCATCCTTCCTTATCTCATGTTGTCATCCCCTCGCTTACTGCCCCTCGTTTATCCTACCTCCCTCTTCTCTTTGCATTTTTCATATTTGTCTCCTTTCTACGCATCTTCCCTCTGTATGCCTCTCACACCTTTTCTGTCTTCTCGCCATGGTATCCTTTCCTGCAGTTATTCTCACTTGCTTCTTTTAATGTCTTCATATCTCTCTATATAATGATATGCTGCTATCCATGCAGTATAAACCACCTCCACCATTAGGTCAACATCTTATCCAAAAAGCTCTGCTAAGCATAATAGCATTTTTGCATCCATGTGTTGACATTGTAAACTGCTTCTTGAACTAAATGTTCTAGCATATCCTTGCAACTGTAAATATGTTTTGTTAATTTCTTATGTGATCCTTTTTACCCAAGCTGTGCCTGCAAATTGCCCCAGGAATCAAATACATGCAAATTAAAATAAAATAAAATAAATAAATAAGACATTCTGCCACTATTACAGCATCCCTGAGCATTGTAAATATCTTATGAACATGTATGAAATGGAAGGGCAAGAACCTTTTTTTTTACATTCCTTGAACCAGCACTATAATTTCTTAAAGAAACTTTGCTGCCAGAGATTGTGTTAAATGAAACAACTGTGTAAATACACTAAAGGAATTGTACACTTTTGTGGCAAGGTCAAAATGAATAGCAACCTGTGGCAAGTTCTGCAACAATACCGGCAACCATCCTCTTACATTAGTTTTCCAACTAGGAGCAACAATTTTGGAGAATCGGTCTGGGGGTCCCAAAGTCAGGATGGCAATCTATGGCCAGACAGATGTTTGGTTCTAAAACAGAGCTTGCTAATCACTTTGACTTCTTGTTATTGGAGGAGGTTGCAGGTGGCATTGATGATAGCACATAGCATGCCACAGAGGAAGCTGGCACCCTCTTACCTCAGGCCAAATCAATAGAAATATGCATGGAAAAAAGCTGAATAAAAAAGAAAGGGTGTCACCCAAGGGTGATGTTGGGGATAATGTTGAATAAAGAGTTAACATATTTTTTGGCAGGTAAGAGGGTTAAGTGGGATAGGATGGTTCTCCCCATAGAACAATCTGATTTCTATAGATACTTTAAAGCTACTCAGTTAAGGGTCATATACATTACATGGGCAGACATTATAAATCAAAATAGAAATGGATGATGATGAAACAGGGAAGACATCTGAGAAATAAGGAGAGCAGGATTTTGGATGCAAGTCCCTAAGGAGAAAAAAAAACTATAGAATACTATAATCATAAAGTAGAAGGAAGTATTTTGAGAAGTAAGCTAATGCAGGAAAGGAGAAAAGAAATCTTTCCAATAGGGATGACTATCAGTTAAGGTATGCTAACCAGGAAAGAGATGGGCTGTGATTTACTGGAGAAAAATTAGGAAAGATACCTATGTATTTGGGGTAAATAACTAGAGAAGAAAAGGTAATAAATGAGGCCAAACAGATGCTTGTACTGCTGGCTAGAGATTACCTTCCCTACCAGGGACTGATGAGTATAGACAAAGGAAAAGGGATCGGGGTGAGCTAGGTGAAAGCCCAGCTCTGGTAGAGTTTTTAGTTCAGCATAAAACAGAAGCTGCTATTAAAAAGGGGTTAATTAGTTGTGCATATAAAATATGTGCATTTTAATGAACGTGGCTAATTCAGCTATTACTTCCCAGCCATATTTCTACCAACCTAGTGAACATACAAGTCATGAATAGCCTATGGTTGTTGGCAGAATTCATTATCTGTAAATATTGTAAATAAATATATGTCAGGTAATCTCTAAAAGTAGTCAATGTATTATTATAGTTAACACCGTAACGTTTGTTGCAAGAAGTTCGACTTTCTCAGCTCAGTGTAAATGCTGTAACATACTGTTTGAGCCATGATTTTATTTATTTTAATCATGATAAGGTGACTACGCATGTCTTTGCTTTCAACTATTAGGTTTGCACTGGTACTTTCTTGTAGTTCTACGATCTACTGCATACTTGTGTTTTTCTCTAAATACAGTGTGGATAATTGTGTTTTTTTTTTCCTGTTTATCTCTGTACCTGGGTAATTGATAACGGAGGACTTTGGACTAATTAATTTGTCTGGTTAAAACATAAAAATAAAAATAATACGACCTAAAAGCTCACTTGTTGTTAAAAATGTTACAAAAAATGGGATAATTCACAGAGATGTGTATGTTAAAAAGTTACTCATTTGAAAGTGTGTAAAAAGTATATTTGTAAACTAGATATGTAACAGGTATTTGCTATATGTGAGCTACAGCTTTGCAGCTCTTAATCTAAGAGTGTAGTAATCAAAATGTGTTTATTTAAGCCTGGTTGATTAGCTGCAGTTCTCTATAGGTTAGGATGTTTTCCCAGTTATCCCTCTAGGAGACTTTTCACAGATAGATAGTGACTAACCTTTGACCACCAGGTAGCTATGGTAATGAGGAAATCCTTCTGTGTGGTTCAACTTATAACTAAAGGCCTGGCATCAAGATTGAATGGAAGTCATCGTGCCATTGTACTTGGTCTCATCAGGCCCATATTCGAGTAAAATGCTCCCTTCTGAATGCATCTAACCAGGTGCTTACACCAATTGTAGTGGCCCCAGAGGTTTCTCACTAAAAAAAAAGTGTAAGAAGACACGTCTTATGCAGACTGACTAAAGGCCTGTCCATTTAGTCCCTCTCATATTGTTTATTGAGAGGAGACTTATACCTGACCAACAAGGCATTTTCTCATCCAGATCTGATGAAAATATTACATATTCACAAGAAAAATTATACAAAGGATCTGGGTTCCATGGACCTGAACCTTATTTATGAGTCTAACATAACTTGCTGTAGAGACAGATTTGTATCCTAAAGGCTGCCTTATCTGTGGAATAAACTTCCCATCTTTGTAAAAGTAAGCCTATCCCTCAATCTGTTCAAAAAGATTTTGGATAAATGGATGGGGAATACTGAATTCACTCCAAGAGTACAAACTTGTTTGACAGAATGGACTTATCTCATTTTGGTGCACTGAAAAGCAACATAATTAAACAATAACAAATATGGGAGACCACTGTCACTCCCCCACTGTGAGTTCATCCCTAGTGAGATCTGGCCACAAATTAGTCTCATTTGAGGTAAATATCACACTTGACCCTCCCCTAGCAGCAACTAGACTGAAAAACTTTCTCCAAACCAGATTATAACCTCTTACAGGAAGGTATAAATAGCTTCATTGTACTTTTCTACTCAGATGGAATGAGTAACTCTGTCGAGCTCTCCACCAATGCCCTATACAAGCACTTGTATAACTACATTGACTCAGCAGTACCTGTTAGGACCAAAACAAGCTCTTCAAGGAAAAGCAAACCTGCCAGGTGGACAACCACCATTAACAGGCTTTTCAATAAAAGGAAGAAACTGTTGTCCAAGAGTAAGAAGGAGCGGGCTGTAAAATGGAGACACTCCCTCCTCACCTTAAATAAGCAAATAAGACTTCTTGTGAAGTCCTCCAAGGCAAACTATGAATCCAAGTTAGATTCCTCAACCAAGGACAACCATAAGGATTTCTTTAGTTGCATCCATATCCTAAAAGGTAAGGCTCTGATTTGCACCAAACTGGTAGTCAATGGTAGCACATACACTGAGCTGGTGGATATAGCTAACCTGTTAGCCAACAGGTTTGGTGAAGACTTCACTCTCCCGTCCCCCTCACATGTACTTCATGACATCCCTACCACCTGTCCACTACCTTGTATCTTTAAAGCGCAGGTCAAAAACGCCCTCTCTAAGGCCAAAAACACAGCATCAATGGGACCTGATAACATCCCAGGCTGTGCCCTACATGTGCTCAAACAAGAATTAGCAACATCATTGACTACTCTTTACAATCACAGTCTAAGCACCAGCTTTATATCAGCTGAATGGAAAACTGTCACTGTTATTCACCTGCAAAAAGATGATGCTTCTACTGACCCCAGGAACTACAGACCTATTAGCCTGCCTAGACTTATCTGCAAGGCCATGGAGTGAATCATCATGGACCTTATCAACAAAGTTATAGGTCATCTCCAAACACTAGATCCTACTCGGTTTAGATCTGTCAAGGGGAGATTATGCTTGTTAAACCTGGTGGACTTCTTTGAGACAATCACCAGGGCCCTGGATGAGAGGAAATATGTGCATACAACTTACCTAGATGTGGTCTAGGCATTTGACACTATCTGTCACTCAGGCATCATTGACAAACTCTTCCAGCTAGACTTCAACCTTTATATCATAAGGTGAGTTGTGAACTGGCTCTTTGATAGAACCCATACAGTCAAAACAGGGGAATCCACCTCCAGCAGCAGACCCTTTACCAGTGGTGTTCCACAGGATTGGTCCTGGGACCTCTAATGTTTGGAATCTATTTCTCTGAAGTACAAGCTAAAACCAAGGGACTGTGGCTGACAAAGTTTGGTGATGACTACAAACTGGATGTGGTCATAGAATCTCCAAATGATGTCAACATCCTTCAAGAAGATTTTACTCAAACAAATGATTGGTGCCAAAGACATGGCCTCAAACTCAATGCCAAAAAATGTATTATCATCCTTTTCAGCAAGAGCAATGATCCTGCAAGTTACCACATCAATGGCAATACCCTAAGTACGCACTCAGTGATGAGAGATGGCACTCAGGTTGACAGCAACCTTGCCTTTGATCACCATGTCTCCATATTGGTAAGAAGGGCATTCTATATGGCTCCCCTCATAAGTAAGGGCATTGCCTTGAGAAAAAGTGAAGTTATCACCTTCCTGTAGTGTTCACTCATTAGGCTAATAATTGAGTACAACGACTCTTTTGGCATGTACCTTTCAAAGCATCTGCAGCAATTCGAGAGACCACAAAGGTTCCTCACAAAGAAAATTCAAGGTCTTCAGCAGCTCTCCTATGTGGATCAGCTGAAATCATTGTCACTTTATACTGTTTCATACAGACTACTCTGAGGCAGTCTTAATCTTGCATGTAAGGCGATCTCTGATGCCACTTTATTGAAAATTCTGCACATCAGTAAATCAAATAGCATACGGGTTACTCACTCTAAAGATCTAAACCTGGTGTGTGACATCACTAGAACCTGCTGGAGGGACAGATTTGTCTCCAAGAGGTTACCACTCCTTTGGAATAGACTTCAGCTTCACATCAAACAGAGCACCTCACTGGCCCTCTTCAGACACAGTCTGGACAATTGGATGGGTAACCATAAATTCACCTTGAGAGTTCCATCTGTGTCCTTCTTGGAAAGGGGCAATAGGTGCTGATCATGGTAACAAGGGTAAAATTTGGCTAGGCTTATAAAGGTCCTTGGGCTATTAGCCTAGCAATTTCTTATGATCCTATGATAATTACTTTTTTTTTGTTATAGGGCAAATGTAATATCACAGGTCTTGACTATGAATAGAAGACTTCTTTATAAGGTCCAGATGATTATCACACACACAGACACACACACACACACACACACATATATCTATATATATATATATATATATATATATATATATATATATATACATATATATATATATATATATATATATATAGATATATAGATATATATATATATATATAGATATATATGTATATATCTATGATTGCTGATTTTCCTCTGTAAAGCTCCACTATGTATAGGGACCCAGGTATCCAGAAATAAAACACTTGATCCAGGGATGATTTTATAAATAGATGAATGCAGCTGAGTTCCTGGTACACCTATATGAGTGTGCCAATGTCACATGTTCAGATGCTGTACAACTCATCAACAGAAGGGAGATAAGAGGTTTAGATTTACATTACCTTAGAAAGCCCTCCTTTAGGTTTGCCATGATGATGATGATGATGTTTTCATAATTTGAAGTCATTCTGATGTGCTTTGCAGTTTCAGCCCCTAATGAGTTGTGTCCTGTGTAATCTTCCAGAAATTTGTGTCAAAACAAGCTCAAAAAAAAAAAAAAAAAAACACCAGCAGATATAACTCTAAAATACTACATTAAACTTCAAAGCACAGCATTTTAGAAGTGCTATTGCATGAGTCAGTGCTACAATTATGTGATAAATAATGAACAACAGTGTTTTCTGAGTTGCTAGTTAGTTATACTCTAATCTTGCTCAGAATGTGTAAAAAAAAAGCAGTTTAAAGATATCTAAAAAGTATCACAGAGCTGAGAATCTTGGTAATAAATGTCTATAAGTTGCTGTATATCTTCTGAGGAATGATGAATATATATGTAAAATGTTCATGGTGACTAATAAAAGGGGGCAGTGGTGCAGTGGTAGCATTGTCACCTCACAGCAAGAGGTTCTCTAGTTTAATTCTTGGCTGGGGTGCCTTCTGTGTGGAGTCTGCATGTCCTCCCTGCATTTGTATGGGTTTCCTTCCACATTACAAAGACATGGATCTGGAGCCTTTCTCCTTGGGCCTCTGCTGAAAATTGGCTTCATTCCAAGTCAGACTTTCCTGGTTAACAAATTATAAATAAAAACATAAAATAGGGTAGGGGACCCCCATATTCTGTTAGTAAATACGTTACCTTGTATAGGGCTCAATGGTTGTGACTGATTTTATCCCAAGCTGCTTACCAATATCTCTCCAAAGAAAAATAAAATGTCTTGGGTAATGCTATTTCCTGTCTGATACTGGTGTCATAATGTGTATGAAGGCTGCAGTGAACAGAGATTTAGAGACTAGATAATCTCATTTAGACTTTGGTTTGTCATATGCTTAGGATTAGCATGTTC
This sequence comes from Protopterus annectens, assembly GCF_019279795.1. Lineage (NCBI taxonomy): Eukaryota > Metazoa > Chordata > Ceratodontiformes > Protopteridae > Protopterus > Protopterus annectens. The sequence continues at coordinate 412,122,689 of NC_056740.1, read as the reverse complement.
CCTGTGAAACATTTTTGATCTTTCCAAAGCAGACAGTAGTGTGGATAGTTTCAATTCCAGAGTACCACACTGCCACACTATATGCCTAGAAGCATTATTGCATGACTTTCTGTGTCTTGTATTCCAGTCATTAAATGGGAAGACCGAGGTACAAGGATGGGGACACCTAATGTGTGAATTTTAAGCAATGCAGCTTCAATTTCATGAAATTGAAGGAAAACTATTAAAAATTAGATTTGGCAAGTATTTATATAATTACTGGTGCCACTGTTTCATGTGTTTTCCAGTCCACTTTTGAAAGAGATTTTATTTTATTTTTTTTATTTTACATTTGATAACTGGGAAAGTCCTACTGGAGGTGATCAAAATCTAAGCCTTTTAATAGGTACTTGGCTAGAGCATGGTTGCCCAAGCCACTGTCTTGGTCAAGCCTAGGAAGGTGGTAATAAGCGAGAAAACATTATACAATATTTTAGTTGCATCTTGTATTGGTTGAGTTAGTGGAATGGGAGGGATTTTCCTCCTTCTAACCCATAATGTGCAGTAGTGAATAATACCAGATATGAGTATAATTTTTATGTTTCGAGTCCCTGGATTAGAAAATAAAGAGATACGCCTTTACACCTTCAGAGCATCCGTAGAGTCCCTTCATGAACCAGAATCATTCCCACTTTACTTCATATAAATAGGACAGGTGTCAAGAAGTTAGGAATCCATGTATGACATTTCTAAAGGGGTGGGTGAGAATGGGACACCTGAGCATAACAACATTATGATGGAGGGAAACCCATTCTAGAAAAACTTCTTTATGTTCAAAGTCAAATTTTATTTAGAGCCAAATAAGTAGGTTATAAGGTAAGTGGACTGGTCTTACTATGTCATTTAAGCCATTAGATAATTTCTGCAATTCTTAACATTCAGACAATGCAGATAAAACCTGTCCTTTGGTATGCAAGTGTGGCAACAATGCTGACACCTTCTGGCATTTGAATCTCGCCACTACCAGTCAAATGTCATAACCAGGCTAGCACTCATAGAATATGAATCCCACTACTGTCACTTAATGTCACTGTGAGTAATTCTTGATTACCAAACAGATAAGGTATAAATTCTACCAATCCCAACCAATGTAATGCTGAATATGTGACAAACAGAAGCTAAGGTCCTTGGATCTGCTCAACTGCCAAGAAATAGTTCAACTGACTACCAGATGGGTAGTCTCTGGTGTCAAATCACTGGTATTCAACAGATTAAACTAAAGCAGCTACACACATATCTGATTCAGTAAACAAATCAAATCCTACCTGGCCTCAATAACATATATGAAATATGGACTGCTGCCCTGACTATGGGCTTCCAACATCCAAACCCAAAATATGAGTTGTTCCAATGAGTAGGTTATAAGGTAAGTGGACCTAGTTGTTCCAGTGATCAGATTTGCTGATCCCTGGGCTTTGCATTTGGTTCCTGTGTTCCTCCATTTTCTTGTGTGGCCAGAGGGAAGTTTCTTTACTCACCAGTATGAGTGGGGAGTATTGAGCTGCTTGTTTGTCCTCAGAGGAGTGGTTAGAGACAGCAACTAGTAATTCATTGGCCATTTTGGGTCATTTCCTGTTTTTTCCAGCCCCTGCTATAAAGCACGCTTTGGCGGGCTTTTCTGGCATTAGAGAACTTGGCATAGCTCCTCGTGGTCCCCTGCAGAGTTCCTAAGGCAGCAGAGAGCAGAAAAAGCGACTTTCCTGATTCTAAGTATTTTTTATTGCTTTTTTCGACCTTTTGTGCATTTCGACCACTGTTTCTGCTTATATTATTGTTATATTACCTGTTTTCTCTGTTTTTCTGAGCTTAATTTGTTGACTGCACTTCTTAGCTAAAGGTTTGCTTATAAGTTAACAAACAGGCTAATACACTCAAGTGTACTAGCCTTTCATAGCATTTAGTCGAATAACCAAGCATTTACTGTATTTTCTGTCTGTGTGTGTAAAAAAAACTAAAAAAAACAAAAAAATACTTCTGCTTTCCTAACTTTCCTAGCTAGTTGATCCAGTGATCAGATTTGCTGATCCCTGAGCTTTGTATTTGGTTCCTGTGTTCCTCCATTTTCTTGTGTGGCCAGAGGGAAGTTTCTTTACTCACCAGTGAGAGTGGGGAGTACTGAGCTGCCTGTTTGTCCTCAGAGGAGTGGTTAGAGACAGCAACTGGTAATTCATTGGCCATTTTGGGTCATTTCCTGTTTTTTCCAGCCCCCTGCTATAAAGCATGCTTTAGCACGCTTTAGCGCGCTTTAGCGCGGAGTTGCCACAGGAGCACACAAGAGCAGCAGCGGTTAATCAAGGTTAAACTATTCAGGCTACCTAAAGTCCACTCTTCAAACTTTCCCTTAAAACAGCCTTCCCTGAACTGTACTGCTGATCTAACCAGCGTATTCTATATCTAAAAAGCTCAGCTCTACTTGATTCCTAAGTAGAATATTCTCTATCTGTAAAGCCTAGCACTTGCTCCTAAAGTACTTTTTTACTTGATATAGCACTTTTATTTTACATTGTACCCCACCAGCCAAAAACCCCATTCGATCACCCACTTCCCCCGGAGTCTTTTAATGTCCTTGTCTATTCCTTCTAGCATGTTGAGGGATCAGTTGCTAGTGTCCTCTCCTGCTCAGCTGGTGATTCTGGGAATATTGAGGCAATGTTACAATTGTCTCATGTACACGGACAGCCCTCTCCTTCTCACACAAAACACAAATACATGCGAGAGATGCAACTATATAGCCAAACTGGAGGCTGAGCTCTCTCAACATAGGACTGGTAAGACCAGACAGGAGGAGAAGGTAACCACACACACCACAAACCCAGTCTCACATAGTACTATCACAACTTCAAATCATACACATAAATACACAAAGACATATTCGGAGGCTCTGATCAAAAATCTACCAAAACAGCAGAGACCACCAAAGCAGACACCCAAACAACTGCCACCTCAGGACACAACACATGCAACAGATAGACCACATAGTCAGTGTGCCAAACAGTCACAGCCCTTAAGGCCAAACACAATGCCAGACACACTCGTCATTGGTGACTCCATAGTCAGACACACTGACGTCCCGCTCACCAGACTGAACAAGGAAAAGGTCACAGTAAGCTGCCTGTCGGGCGCTAGAATCCGCCACATAACGCAAGCACTCAGGTCTCTCAACAGCAGGTACAAGTACGACTCTGTCATTGTCCACGCTGGTGTGAACGACCTGAGACATACCTCCTTGGACTACATGAAAAGAGACATAGAGGAGCTCTCTGATTATGTAGCCCAGGCAGGTATGACCCTGACCTTGAGCAGTATCCTACCTTCACCAAGAATGATGCCATAATACAGAGACAAGATGATCAGCTTTAATAATTGGCTTAAACTCTGGTGTCATTCAAAGGGGATCCAATGTCTGTCTGCCTGGGATGACATGCTGGACAAGCCACGCTGCTTCGCAAGGGACGGCTTGCACCTGTCACCCCTGGGTTTCCGGATATTGGCAAAGGCTCTTGCCACCCCCATAGTGCCTTTTTTAGGCAAGGCTCAAATTCTAAACCTACCACCCTAGAACACAAAAAAGGAAAAACTAAGGGTAATGCTGCTCAATGCCAGAAGTCTCAACCTCAAGATGCATGCACTCGAGGCCCTTCTCAGTATGGAGAACATCGATGTCTGTGCTGTAACTGAAACCTGGTTCAAGGCTCCCGAGAGCACCCCGGCACTATCAGGCTTTACCTCATATCATGCGTTCCGGCCCCAAAATCCGGACAACACCAAGAAAGGAGGGGGGGTGTCTATATTCATCAAGAACACCCACACCTCAAGGTTGGTGGCAACGCACAATGCATCGGAGACCATCCAGGTGCAATTAACCATAGGCAAGACTGCTCTGCAATTTGTAGCATGTTACAGGCCACCCTCTCAATCTCAGGAACCTCACATGGCTTTCCTGAAAACATTGGAGGGGATAAATGTATCTCCAAACACCATCATACTAGGTGATTTCAACTACCTGAATATAGACTGGGATCACTACTCAAGCCCCAACACTCTAGCCCAAAGGTTCCTAGAGTTCATAAACTCAAATGCCATGGAACAGCTAGTCACCATTCCCACAAGAGGAGATAACATACTAGATCTCATCATCACGAACATGGGGTCACAATGTTCAACACCGGAAGTATACCCTTCACTGGTAAGATCAGACCATAAACTAATCTCACTGGAAGTCCACATCCCGCCCCCACCTGAGATAAAAAAGACCACAGTGAAGAACTTCTCAAAAGCCGACTTCACACTTCTAAAAGCTAGTGTGGTCTCTTTTAAGGTCCCCGAGACTGCGGAAACCATTATTCAAGCCACTGAATCACTTACAAATGCCTTCTACCAGCACCTACAGGACTGCATGGATCAGGCAATCCCAAACAAAACAAAGACCCTTTGTACCAAAGGCAAGCGTCCAGTTTGGTGGACCCCAGCCATAAACAAGCTCTACAACAAAAGGAGGAAGCTACTACAAGATAGAGCAAAATCCTTAAAAGGGAAAACACCCTTGATCATTATAAGTAAAAAATTAAGATCTCTCATAAAATCATCCAAGGCAAATTTTGAGAGAAAAGTCACTAAGGACTCAAAGGACAATCATAAGGCCTTCTTTAGCTATGCTAGAAACCTGGGAGGAAACTCCCAGATATGCTCAGAATTAGTTCAAAATGATGTAAAAATTACTGAACCTACAGACATTGCCAACATACTGGCTGACAGGTTCAGTGCAAACTCCCCAAAAGGTGAGATATCTATACCAGAGAATTATAGCCCCCCAAACATCTCTAATGCTCAGGTGAGAACTGCTCTCTCAAAGGCAAAAAACACAGCATCCATGGGACCAGATGGTGTCCCCGGATGTGTGCTCCACGAACTCAATGAGGAATTAAACCCGCAGTTAGGGCAGCTGTTTAATCTTAGCCTCACCTCAGGATACGTGCCTAAGGAGTGGCGTACGGCAACTGTGGTCCCAGTTCACAAAGGAGGTGCCTCCACCGACCCAGGAAATTACCATCCCATTAGCTTGACAAGCTTGATCTGCAAAGCTATGGAGAGGATCATAATGGAACTCATAAATAAAGACATAGGAGACTTGCAGACTTTGGATCCGACCCAGTTTGGCTTTGTCAAGGGCAGATCATGCCTTTTAAACCTGGTAGACTTTTTCGAAACAGTCACCAAGGCCATTGATGAGGGAAAGGCATTCCACACAGCCTACCTCGACCTGGCAAAGGCTTTCGACACAATACCCCACTCAGGTATCATTGAAAAACTCATCAGCTTAAATGTAAACCCATACGTCACAAGATGGGTTGCAAATTGGCTAAGTGACAGAACCCACAGGGTCAGAGTTGCTGGCGCCATGTCAGACTCAAAGCCTGTCACAAGTGGTGTCCCACAGGGCTCAGTCCTGG
>NC_056740.1:412084700-412114700 GCF_019279795.1 Protopterus annectens | reverse complement strand
ATGCTACTTTGACAGTTCTGCATAAAATGCACAAGACAGACTACCCTTCTAGTGTATACCCAGCTTCTACAGCAAATGATCCAAACACAGCAGTGTCCAAGAAAGGTGATCCTTGGAAAACACACTGTCATCCACATGGTAGAGGAGGGTCATCCATTCTGCTATTCCAAATACGCAGCCCCAAGAGTTGCAGACATCAAAGAATGGCAAACTTCTCATCAGCTGCCAGTCAAATGAGGTCTTCTGTATTGTATCATTCACTCATGCATGTCATCTGTTGCTTATAATGCAGAAGAGAAGAAGCCCGGACCAGCAGCCATTGACGTGAACGAAAGAAATCTGAAACCCTGACTGTTAAATTACTAATGATCTGTACAGGCAGATTACAGAACAACAGCTTACACAGATGTTGGCAAAACAAAATCTTCTGCAGGACTGATTGTTATTTTACCACACTTGCTCAACATAATTTAACTTATATTTTGACTCCTAGGAATCAAGGGTAATTTTGTGTGTGTGTGTGTGTGTGTGTGTGTGTGTGTGTGTGTGTGTGTGTGTGTGTGTCTGCATTTTCTGTGTTTGCTTGTGTGTGTGTGTGTGTGTGTGTGTGTGTGTGTGTGTGTGTGTGTGTGTGTGTGTGTGTGTGTGTGTCTGCATTTTCTCTGTTTGCGTGTGTGTGTGTGTGTGTGTGTGTGTGTGTGTGTGTGTGTCTGCATTTTCTCTGTTTGCTTTTGTGTGTGTGTGTCTGTCTGTCTGTCTGTGTGTGTGTATAAGTAATAATTTGTGTGAAAGACAATTAGAGAGTGGTAAAAAAGGGGCCTGAGGTACTAGTCCAAAGATTCATCTTAGTATGTGGTCGGCATATAGTCCTATTTTGAGTTTGGATGTCACACACACAGAAATGCAGACAGAGACACACACACACACGTGCACACACACACACACACACACACACACACACACACACACACACACACACACACACACACACACACACACACAGCCACCAGTGATGAGAGAAAGAGTAACCAGCTATATGATGAACAAATAATTATTTCTTCTTTTACAGACTTTTGAACTGACACTTAGCCTTGGGGTTCTCTAAGTTTGATTTCGTCAACTTGTCCAGAACATACGTTAGTGCCCACTCAAGGAATATGTATATCTATATCTCTTTTCTGTGTGTCTTTATCTTTTAAAATAAGTTTTTTAAATCCATGGACAGAATAACAATAACAGACATACTGCAACTTGGAGGTTGTAAAACATATTTTATTAAAATAAATAAGAGTAGCTGAAAAGCTGATAGCTTCAGCAGTCAGTGTAGATAGAGGTCACTGGACGTCAAAGCATTTCACTTATGAAATGCGGCTAAAAAGGATCTTCAGTGAGGAATAATTACTAAATTACTTTTAGAAAAAGTGCACAATTTGTTGCCTGAATTCTAAATTAAGCATTGCAAAAAGGTACGTTTTTCTTTCAGGAGACGAGCATTTGCTGTGGTCATATCTCCTGTATAAGTGCATGAAAAATGTTAAAGCAAAAAAAAAAAGAGAGAATATTACCAAGGATATTGTTGACACTTATTTACTAACATCAGGAATAGAAAATGTAGATAAAAAAACAACTGGGTGCAATAAGAAAAAAATGTTATAGTAAAATGAGACAGAGAACCAAGGCTTGGCTATTCAGGAATCTGAAAAGCAAATATGTCAGGTACCCATTTAAAAAAAATTTGTCAACTTTCAGAACTTGTACAGAATATAAATATTGCTAATAGGAGTAGTAAGATCAGTGAACATCCCATAATATCAGTGATAAGATCAATGAACAGCACAGGAAAAAGAAAAGAATGTACCCAATGGAAAACTAAATGATGAGTCAGGCAACTAGACAAGTTAACTATCAGCTTAGACTGTCAAGAGCAAACATGATGGAAATTAACTTTAGACATCCAGAATTATATTGTCAGCAGCTGAGAAAATCATCGGCAGAGATCATTTTTAGGTCTTCAGACTACTGGAGAAGCAACATGAAAAAATTTTATATCATGAATCAAGAACAAAATTACTGGCCAAATGTCAGAAGTAAATTGTGGGGCCCTACGTGAGAGTCTGCACTCAGGCAAATTGAGGTAGCCTGTAAAAGAGATTGTGAATTAACAAGACTGTTGCCCTGTTTTAACTCCACATTTTTTAAGCCAATTGTCTTCAAGGGAAGAAAGAAAAAACTAAACTGCAATATTAAACTAAAAATTCATTTTTCTTTCTGTCAAATAAGAGCTGTAGGCTAAAAACACAGATAATTCAAAGAAAATACAAATATGCATTCAGAACAGGAATTAAATTCTTAAACTGAGTCTTGGAATAAGATATAGAAACAATGTCCCGACAGAATGCAAAAACCAGAGGTTACAGGGAATTAGTCATGTAAAGGGAGGGCACTATATACAGATAGTGTGCAACAAACCAGAGGTTACCAGGGACTGAGCGATATAAAGGCAGGTGCACTGTATACAGATAGTGTGCAACAAGTCACAGGTTACCAGGGACTGAGTGCTATAAAGACAGGGCACTGTAGACATATAGTGTGCAACAAGCCGCAGGTTACCAGAGTGCTGTAAACGCAGGGCACTGTATACAGATAGTGTGCAACAAGCTGCAGATTACCAGGGACTGCATGATGTAAAGGCAGGTGCACATGAAGCAGAAGACATTGGTAGAGAAGTACAGACCAGGGTCCTCTTGTTGGCAAGTCTGTCTGAGTATGCATGCATTAATAAACAGCACAGCTGAGAGATTGAAGAACATAATTATCTTGTACCAAAAGGTGAGAGGCATAGAATAGATAATATTGGGATGACTGCCAACATACATGAGAAAGAAACTAAACAACCTTTATAAATTCATAGGAAGTTACTAAGTATGCAGTCCAGGAGGCTGTTACAGGAACTTACTCAAAATTACCAATTGTCCGAAAGCACTGACTGGTTAAATAACTTGCTTCAGGTCATACAGTAGCAAATTAAGATGGAAAGATTTAAACCTTGTACACTTAGCACAAGAAGGAGGTCATTAACAGGTTAGTGCTTTAGTCCTTTACATTAACTGTCAAACCATCATGTTGGGAAGGTTGACAGGAATCACATACGTTATGTCAATAGCTACAGTTTAGTGACACAGTTAAGGTGGGTAAAGGTAATATTCTAATTGGATGCATTATGCTACACTTACAATTTGAGTGCTATTGCGCAAAACCATCAGTACCCTTCAAAAACAATGTTGATATCAATGATTAGACTGACCAAGGTAATCTTTCAAAGGCATTCTTATGATGTCCCAGAGCTCTGCAGCTTTTCCGCAAACAGAATGCATCCTCCATGACTTCACATGCAGATGACTGCATACATAAAACTCACAGTACACCAGTGATCCATGGCTTCAGTTGCATTGTGGGTCTGCCGTAAGTTAGTGATGGTATCAAATAGGGCTGTACTGAAAAGGGGGTTAACAGTATTCGGCCAAATACAAATAGTTGTACCAACTATTCGGCTGCATAATAATAGTTGTCTTCGTCATCATGAGGTAAACTAAGCACTAAAACTAAGGACTAAACAAAACAGTTAACAGTAATTCAAGTTTTGCAAATTGTTCTGTGCTGTGTTCTGCTGTCTGTGCACTACGACAAGGACTAAAAGTAAGAAATTGTTATTATACACATGCATACATTTAACTCACCACAACCCCAAAAAACAAATATAAAGTAAAAAAACACCACAGACCCATGACCAAATAGCTGTCAAAGCTTTTTACTGATTTTACCAAGTAGCTGTCAAAGCTTTTTACTGATGTTACCAAATAGCTGTCAAAGCCGTGGTGGTGCAGGGGTAGCATTGTTGCCTCACAGCAAGAGGTTCTCCTGTTCAATTCTCGGCTGGAGTGACTTCTGCGTGGATTCTGCATGTCCTCCCTGTAGTCGAGTGGCCTCCAAAAAGCATGCGTGAATGGGCATGACTTCACTGAAGGTTGGGCATCAGGCTGGCAGTTTGGCACCATAAAACTCTACTGCCAATCATTAACAGACCAGAGTTCCACTGTGGTGACCTCTAACCAGGAAAAGACAAACCAAGTAGCTGTCACAGCTTTTTACTGATGTTGCCAAATAGCTTATCAAAAGCAAAGAAAAAAACACAAAAACATAATAAATCCAAAAGGTGTACACAAATTTGGAGTACCAAACACCTTTAATCCTGGTACCTCAGCATTTCGCCTTCAAGAGATCCCTTGAAGGCGAAATGCTGAGGTACCAGGATTAAAGCTGTTTGGCACTCCAAATCTGTGTACGCCTTTTGGATTTATTAGTTACCAAATAGCTGTCAAGCATTTTAATGATGTACATTTAACTCAGGAATACTGCATTAGCTTTCAAAAACACCCAGCGTTCCATGTTGTCAGCATTAAGACAGTTTCTTGTTTCACTAACTATCACCAGCCGTACTAAAAAGGCATTCATTTGGCACGCTTGTAGGTGGTGCAGAAAGGTAGAACTTAGCCATATAACACAATGTTGGAAATCTAGACATGTTCATTTTCCACCAATTCAGTGGGTCAGTGTATCTGAAAACACAGGTCTCTGTCAGAAAGTTGTTCAGTTCTGTTTCTGTGCAGACAGAATTATCACTGTTCAGTGCCCAAACAGGCTGCAGCTGATCCCAAGATGACCAAATGTCTTCTGCTGCTCTCTTTCCCCCCAGATTCATGAAGCTTGCACCAGGTGCAGGCATAGCGTAGGCGGTATAATGCCAAATATGGCCGTTGAGCGATTCAGGTACGATCCAATTCCATGTGCACTACCGGCATACGCCAGAACTGCGCAGCCCCCGGCTTAGGTATGCTAATCACCCCATGTGCAGTGTCGCACCATGTAAATGAAGGCATATAGTGATTTATGAAGTGGTGCAGGCGTAGCGTAAGCCCACGGAAATGTAAACCAAAAAACACGGTTTACATTTTCCCAAACAGAACATCGGAGCTATGGAAGAGGGCCAGACCCAGGTATCACAACGTTAACATATGCCAATGGTGAAATACACAGCCAATGGCATAAGAAAAGATGCACAACACGTAAATAACAACATTTAATGTCATGTCCACAGTAACGCACAGCACAACCACAGGGCATGTGTGTGGAAGCTGTAACATAAAGAAATAATATAAAAATGTCATAAAATCGTAATGTAATAGAAATCAGGTTTACAGCATAATACACAATGGTAGGCATGGAACACCACAACCAAGGTGCAAGGGTTGCTAAGGTCCCGCAATAGTGTTTGGCGCGGTAACTATGAATTAGTAGTCAATGCCATGCAAATGAGGCAGATAATACTGAATCGCAAATGTCCCGCCGGATGAAGGTTGTACCATACAGCGCAGCGGTATGACACCGAGGAGTGGCTCAGAGGAGATACATGACATCAGCAGAGGGGTGTGCCACCGTAGCAGTAAGCACATTGGAGCAATGCAAATCTGGCCTGTCTGTTGCTAAGCAAAGCTGCAGGACAGGGGTGGGGAGGAAGGTATAGAATCGTTTAGCTGAGAGCACACATGGTGCCCAAAAGTGCATGTGTACGGGGATGAAAACGTGCCCGAAACCCAGTAATCGGACACATGCGCCGCAAACAATAGCACAAACAGGAAGGTCAGGGGAAGAAAAGAAGGAAATGTGGAAGTAGGGTAATTAGAGTACTAATGAGCAGTCAACACCAATCAACCGACGATGACCAATCGACAGCAGCTGACAAGTCTGCTTGCAGAAACCTGCAAAACAGGATAGGGTAGGCATTGGAATGCAAAGAAAGGAGGAGAGGTATTGGATTGCAAAGATAGGAGACCTGACACAGCAGAGCAAAGCAAACCGACAGCAGACCGGCAGTAGCACACATAACGCAAGATACGCCAGGTCCAGGCAAGTACAAATGAAAGTAGGCTGCAGGATGCACACCAGAAAATGGTAGGTGCAACGTGCAGAAATGTAAAGGGAAGGTCAAGAGGTAATCCACGGCAGGCAAATGTAATTCAACACCAAAGGCACCACAATAGTAGTTCCGGCAGTAAAACACATAAGATACCCTGTACCTATGATCGTACATACACACCCTATGACATCATCGGTGTTCACAGCACAATAGTATAAAGTGTGAAAGCACCTAACACACACCTGTGTATTTCCAAACACCGCACCATAGGTGTAAACACACGGGGAACTTTTAAAATGTACATGTTGGGAGCTGCCATAGCTGTGATTCATCAGCATGTGTTAGAGACTGATGGTGTTGTGGAGGATGATGCCGACAACCACCGCAGGCCTCGGAGGAGAAGGAGAGTGTTCAAACCAAGGGTAACCTACCAGGGGCTACATGACCTAGAGATAGTAGAGCATTACAGGGTGGACAGGGACATCTTACAGCAAATAGTGGAGCTGTGCTGGCCACACCTGAGAACCAGAAACAACAGAGGGGAACCCATCCCAGTGGACAGGAAGGTATGTGTAAGCCTGTGAATACTGGCCACAGGTACCTTTCAAAGGCCAACTGGAGATATAATGGGTATCTCACAGGCATCAGCATCCAGGGTACTACACCAGTTCCTGGATGCCATGTTACCACATGCCAATGAGCAGATATACTTCCCCCGAACTCAGGAGGAGTTGGCCAGCAATATGCGCCACTTCCACCGTGTGGCACACTACCTGGAGGTACTGGGTGTTATAGACTGCACGCACATACAAATCAAGTCACCACCCAGTGAGCATGGTAGGCGCTACATAACCCACAAGGGATTCCACTCCATCAACGGCCAGGTCGTGTGCAATGCCCGGGGCATTATCATGGATGTGTGTGCTGGCAGCCCTGGAGGCTGCCATGACTCCCATATCTGGCATGCCTCACAGCTGTATCAGGTATTTGTCAGGGGGGACATCCCATATGGCCATCTTGTGGGGGCTGCTGGCTATGCACTGGAGCCATGGATGATATCTCCCATCAGAAATGCACACACACCCATGCAAGAACACCATAATGAGGCACACGCACAAACCAGAATCATCATAGAGCGTGTGTTCGGGATGCTGAAATCACGGTTCCAGTGCTTGGATACATCTGGTGGAGCCTGCAGTACTCTCCAGGCACGTGTGCCCACATTGTCATAGTATGTGCCATGCTACATAATATGATCCTGCGGAAGCAGCTGCAGCAGGGACAAAATGGTGAAGGCCCTCATAGCCCACCGCAATTGCCAAGGCCATTACAGGCACAGAGGGATTCAGACCATGAACACACTGTGCCAGCCCCTGTAGGCAGATGGAGGCGTGCCCAATATGCCTACGCCTTGGCAAAGAGGGAACGTATAGCACATACTCTGACAGTGTAGTCCCCTACGGACAGACACCTCTCCACCTGCACACACAGTAAAATGGATGGCACACAAACATGACCACCTGTAAATTGTAATGTATAGGTGGCCCAATGTGTGACTCCTACATAGGCAGCCCTCAAACATTGTAAACACAACAGCTAGTGGAACACGGAATGCCAACACCTGAACAGTACATGAGCCTTACAGCATATGGTGGTGCTGTGTGCCTGTCACGTTCCCCGCCAGATATATATATATATATATATATATATATATATATATATATATATATGTACACATATGCATATATATAATACAGATAGAAAGGGCAATAGAGTGATACATGGTGATATAGATGGATCCAGCGATATCTGCAAATATAATAGATAGTACAACGACATTCATAACACCTTGGAGGTATAAATAAATAGGATACCGCCAACCATGGAATGTGTAACATACCGACATGCGTAACCATGAGGCTGAAAGACCGATAGAACACAGTACCGGAACAGTACAGCCGCGAGTAATAGTATGATGATATGAAGGGACATTTAGTCACTGCTGCCGGTGTTGCGGTCCACGTAGGTACTGTGTTCAACTGTGTCAGTGAGTGCCATAGTCCGTGTAAGTGTGTGTTGAGGGTGCCGTGTGCGTCTCTGTGTGACTGTAATGTGTGTGTGTGTCCGCAACATGTGTTTGTTAGTGCCAAGTCAGAGGCAGATCAGTACGGTTGGTGTGGGTATAGCTCGCCGTATGCATACGGTTACTACCTGTCCCACAGTAGGAGGGACAGCCCCACCCTGGGCAGGTGTGTCCTGACATAAAACAGTACAAAGGGCAAATGTCCGATTTGGTAGGACATAAATATGTCCCATATATAATGTAACAGTCATATTTAATAGTTATGCCTGTATGTAAGAAACGTAAATGTTACATGCAATATGATAAGTAGCCAAAGTCACACAACAATAGGTATGTATTGAGGATGAAAGTATGTGCTAATCTGTGTACTGACCGTGGCTACGTGTTGGCCTGTAAACACCGCTGTGTGTCCCGCAAGTGTCCAACAATGACCATATGACAAGGTGGCAACCCATGGCAAACAGGCTCTTTTACCAACACAACCACAATGACTGCAAATATCTGGGACAGAAATACAAGGGATAGCTGTCACTTACACATATCCCTTGATATATTGCTGCAATTATGGTGGTATACAAGTAGCAAGCTCACCTGCAGACAATATAGAAACCAATTAACAACGGCCCAAAGTACAATCCCGTAACATAAGTCTACTAACTTTTAGCTCTCTAATTAGGGACGGAGCCCACACACATATATACGGATTATGTAGAAATGCAAGGCCCACAAACCTGTATATGCTACGTACACCCACTGACATCCCCCACACTAGAAACTAAAGCAATACAGACTGTTATAGCAGCACAAACATCCAGTCAGTCAATTACATTTGCAGAACCCTCAACATACCGTGTGAGAGACACAATTAAAGGCGTCATGCAAAATTGCAGGCGTTGTATAATGGAACAAACAGCCATGTTACAGGTTTTGTTTGCAATGCTCCGTTATCAGACGTTGGGATGACAGGTACACCCACATGTTGAACCAAATACTCTACCTGTCACACACAATCCACGGGGGACATGAATCCAAAGTATACTTGTCTCCATGCATAGCAGTTGCAATTACACATAACAAAACATAATACAGACTGTCTTCCCGAAGGTAGGGCAAATAGGCAACGCCCAAGTGGGGAATTCAATTATACCCCACTGTTGCCGCGTAATTGGCGAATGGTGTAGCTGCACAGCTGATATGCAAGTAATTAGTCACTCAGGAACACCAATTGGTGGGATGAATCCACATGTTACAGGTATCGACGTATATAAGGATGACTTGCCAGGCATTCAAACCGTATGCTCATACCGAATACCAGTTGAAACACTGTGAGAGAGATAGAAACGAAATGCCGTAACGATAACAAGGTATGTAGAACGCCCGATATGTAAGGTTATGTATAGCATGATCTGTATTAATTAGTTTTACTGTATGTATAGCCTGGTTTGCATTAATTAAACGTGTCCGCAATGCATAAAGTGGGGAAAGGTATTTATGTAGTGATGTCTTGCTGAGCATACTAATGCTTGTAGAAACTGTACGTCCAGCAGTGGGACACAAGGTACACAGCATAGACACCACAAGGGATGCTACATGAGGGCGTTAAACAGAACAATTCCATACAACCCACCGTCAGTGGTAGGGTATGTCCAACAAAGACATGCCATAGCAGGGGATAGTATATGTTGATATACCGTCACAGCACGCATGTGTATGGGCATATAACATTAATGACATATCTAAGGTGGTCCCGCTGTGCATGTATGTTTTGCATTATGGGATACTATGTGAAATATGTGTAATGTATAGTATTATAGGTAGATATGACAGATATTCTACATGGCATAACAGGCATAGCATGCATACCACAGGTATCGTCTATTGGCATGTACAATAACAGGATACATATGGCTTATAGGCATGGGACATTGTAATAGCATGATAGCTAATCTAAATGGAAGGGCTACCAAGTAACCATGCACAAAGGACATGTAATAGCTTCACAGGTGCATAGTGGGGTACTATGCAGTCTGGCAAGTCCATGTGTAAGCACAACTACAGTGTTCACACTAGTGGCACCTCTCTAGGGTAGTGTCCTGTGAACAGCAGAGCCATGTGTCACCTGCACCTCTGCACAGTACAGCCACTGCAGTGATCCTAGGCCTACATGTGTCTCCCAACCACCAAGGGAGGTATCACATGGGCAGTGCTATTGAGTGTCCCTGCATGATGTACATAGGACTTATGTTCCAAAGCATTGTGAGTGTCCAGTTTGGGAATGTAACCCACAAGCACATCCCACTCATTATGGCATGTGTGCACATATCCATGAGCATGTTGCTCACAGTAGCCTCTGCTTATGTCGCGTATGAGGAGTATATCCATTAATAATGTTGTGGACATGGGCCCTGTCTGATCAGCAGAGGTCACCCCTGAGTATGTAGTATGCAAATGTGTACAGATGTGGTGTCCGTAGTGCAGCCGCATACTTAAACTGTCGGAGCTCAGTAAACGTCATGGCGTGTTAATGTTGTGGTATGTAAAGCTGTAGCTGTTGTGTAAGGTACACCCTAAATGGGGTGGTGTACCCTTGAATGTGTGTAGATGTCTTGAGTTCAGAGGTACAATGGGTGCCTATGTACCAGCTACACACCTAGTACAGATAGGTGTGGCCACGTAGAAGGATATCCATGCCACAGTGACAATACGTTAACCACAGGAGTGGGTGCGACATATGTGTGTACTGCAAACATGTACAATGTGATATGTATGTAGGGGACTACCATCCATGTGATAGTCAGTCGGTGAATGGTGTAATGCAAAGGTGATGTTCATGCACCTTGTGTCATGCGGCTTGATGCCATGATAGTCATATCATGTATCTGTCACAGCGACACCCATATGTATGGAGTCAGTATCAGCTGGTGGAGCAATCATGGTGCTTTGTATGCAGGGGTTTGAAAGCTAGGCAGGGAAAGTCCCCCGTGCTAGCCTGTACCACAGGGAAGCATATACTGAACATGAGGGGCCCTATGACTGAGGACTGTGGTATGCCAAATGTACCTGACATGTAGTAGGTACTATGGTATGCTGGCCTCACTGTGTGTGTCCTGTCCATGAGCCACATTGCATAACATCCTGAGACATAGGGTACGATGCGCAGGTGATGTGTATGTTGTCAATACCAGAATGGAGAATGGTGCTGAAAGGAAATGAGAGGACAATGTAGGATGTGTGGACTCCCGTACCATCAGCAACTGCCCTGGTAACTGTATGAAAGGAGTCCACCATGTGTAGGGGCCATGCTCTGGCCCTAACAAGCCCAACCCGGGTGGCAGCAAAGCACGGGAGACCAACAATGTCTCTGTGAATGATGTCCTTGATGATGTGCCCCATAGCCATGCAGAACAGTCCAGTCAGGTGTGTAGGACTATAGTCCCACTCGTGCATTGTAGTGCCACCTGTGTGTAGTGTGATAAATGCTGCTGTGTGCCATTCAGGGGCTACAATGTCTGAAACATGGCTATTACTGAATATGGTTGCCTAGTGGGGAGACAAGTCATTCAGAGGTTGGTGGACATCACAGTCTGGGACGTTGGAAGGTGACATGGGGCCAGTGTCCCAGGACATATAGAGTGCAGGTCAGTACTGTGTAGGTGTGACCACAGGGACACCACAATGTTCCTGTATGGATTGTGGCCCTGTAGTGAGTGAGAGGGTGTAATGTTAGCACTGAATGCATCCTCCAGCATGTTGCCAACATCACCTGGGTCTGTAATGTTCCTGAGTGACTGTTGTATGTGACAGCAGATGTGGGTGTTGCCATCGACTACTGACATACCACCATAATGCCTGGTGGTACACCCCGGAATGTGTCACAGTCATGTTTACGTAGCTAGTCTTGGAGTATGTGATGAGGGACCCTGTGGCCCTACCACGGCTGACCAGTGAGCCACCCCACCCATGGGAATGTACACCACTGTGCAACAGCCTACACCTGTTGTTGTACATCATATGTCCATGGAACATGACCACCAGAGTGGTGTCTGTTATCTGGTGTGTACCATCATGGCTCTGTGTGGAATAGCATGATCCATGCAGTTGTGTACATGCTAATGAAGTGCACTGGGGTATGTGGCAACATTTGTATGTGCATTGTCCATCTGCACGGGTGTCATGACGTTAACAACCGCTGTCAGCAGATGTCTGTAGTAGGTGTTGTAGTACTCATGTACTGTGTATGCTGTGATGGGTGTGGTGCTGGGATGCGGCTAACAAGGTTGATTAGCATATGTTCGGAATCCACCAATGAGGGGATAACCCCAGGTGTGTAACACCAGTCTGCTGGGATAGATATTTGCCCCTCCTCATCAAAAGGGCAAATATCTATCCCAGCAGAGTGCTGCCCCCCCTGACATCTCAGATGCTCAGGTAAGAGCTGCCCTCTCCAAAGCAAAAAACACAGCATCGATGGGACCAGACAGTGTCCCGGGCTGCATCCTACATGAACTCCAAGAAGAGCTAAACCCAAACATAAAACTACTGTTCAATCTCAGCCTTACTACAGGATATGTGCCCAAAGAGTGGCGTACAGCAACAGTGGTCCCTCTCCATAAAGGTGGTGCCTCAATGGATCCTGGAAACTATCGCCCCATAAGCCTGACTAGCTTGGTCTGCAAAGCTATGGAAAGGATCATCATGGACCTCATAAATAAAGAAATTGGGGACCTACATAGACTGGATCCTACCCAGTTCGGCTTTGTTAAGGGTAGATCCTGCCTCTTAAACCTGGTTGATTTCTTTGAAACAGTCACCAAGGCCATTGATGAAGGGAAGGTGGTCCACACAGCCTACCTGGACCTCGCAAAAGTCTTCGATACAATACCCCACTCGGGCATTATAGATATGCTCACCAGCTTAAATATAAACCCCTATGTCACTAGATGGATTGCAAACTGGCTCAAGGACAGAACCCACATGGTTAGAACTGCTGGAGCCATGTCAGACTCCAAACCAGTTACCAGTGGTGTCCCACAAGGCTCAGTCCTGGGACCACTCTTGTTCGGTATATATTTCTCGGAGGTACAGGCCAACACGGAAGGACTGTGGCTGACCAAATTTGCAGATGACTGCAAACTGGGCGCCATAATTGACTCTCCAGCTGACACAAGCATCCTCCAAAAGGGCCTCATAGAAACAGACAACTGGTGCCAGAGCCATGGCCTCAAGCTAAATGCCAAAAAGTGTATAGTCATCCCCTTTGGCAAAAACAAAGTGCCCACAAATTACCACATAGGTGGTAATCCATTAAGTACATAAGAAGTAATTAGGGACCTGGGGACCCAAGTTGATAGCAATCTCTCATTTGACAACCACGTGGCCAAAGTGGTTAGAAAAACATTTTATACAGCCCACCTAGTCATGAAGGGATTCACATCTAGATCAGGGGAGGTCATCGTGCCTCTTTACTCATCCCTCATCAGGTCCATAATTGAGTACAATGCCCCTTTTGGGATGTACCTTACCAGACACCTGCAGCAACTGGAAAGACCCCAAAAGTACCTCACCAACAGGATCAAAGGGCTCAAACAGATGCCATATGCTGCCCGGTTAAAGAAACTCCAGCTCTACTCAGTGGCATACCTCCTGTTCAGAGGTGATCTGTGCCTGACGTATAAAGCCATGTCCAACCCGGAATTAATGGACATGCTGCACCTCAGAAAATGCAAATCCCATCGAGCTACGCGCTCGAGAGACTTGAACCTCAGCACTGAAATAAATAGGACATGCTGGAGGGACAGATTCATAACCCAGAGGCTCCCTTCACTCTAGAATAAAATCCCAGTCCAGGTTAGGCAGAGTCCCTCATTGACTCTCTTCAAGAGTAATCATGATGAGTGGATGGGAGATCGTAGGTTTACCCCAGGTATCACTTCTGTGTCACTGTTAGACAGAGGCACAGTATACTAACCTCGAAAAAGGGCATAGCAAAATTAATTTAAAATGGGTGGCGAAAGCCAAACACATTCTGGCTAGGCTTATAAATGCTCTAGGGCAGATAGCCTAGTATGAACCTATGAACCTATGAACCTATGGTGGTAGTGTTCATGTCAAGGTTAATGTAGGTCTTGGAGGTGGTGTGTATGGGTTGATCCAGCAGAGTGGAGGTTATGACTCATGGATGTGTCGGTACATGAGTGGCTATCCCAGTTAAGTGTGGGGTAGTGTCAGTCACACAGCAGTAGTAGCTGTCTGAGGCCCACTGTCCAATATACCAACAAATAAGGTATGTTAACCGTGGGGTATGATGTTGACTCTGTAGCTTGTTACAATGTGTATAGCGGTCCTGGACACAGTTAGTTGCACATGGAGCACCTCTGATGCATTGTGCTAAGTAACTAGCCAGGATGTGTGCACAACATAGTGGGATATGGGAACCCCTCAGCTGTGGGTGTGCCGGTCCAGGTATGTGCCTAAAAGGTATGGTCCGTCTATAACCTGTCATTGCAGGTGTGCTCTGCAGAGCCTAGAGGCAGGTCCCAGTCACTGCATAGATGTTTGAGTGGTGCATTATAAGGTGTGCCTTGCCTGCGTGCGTCACAGAGGAAGATGCAAGCATTGTGTCACATGACCCCATGTTGTGCTTGCCAGTTCCCGTTCTGCCGGTGACAGTTATGGAAATTGTGCAAGACTGGCAGTATAGAAGCAGCAAGAGCCTTACATGTGAGCTGTACTCCCAGGACTGACAGGTGCAAGTCATCTGTGCCACAGCATTGTGTTTGACCAGGTCAGTCAAAGCGGACAGATACCAGATGCCTGTGGAATGACAATAGGAGCATAGGCAACTGTTGAAGTAACACAGTCGGTCATTGTACAGTGGTATCATGTCCGGACGAATGCAAAATGCTCCCCAGGGCTTGGCCCACACCCTCAGGGCTATAAGACTGGTGAGCTATTGCATGTCCCTGCACATGTAGTCTGTGAAGTGGTATCACAGGGCAGTCACACTAACATGGAGAATGACAGTCACATCGTACCTGGTGAGGTGTGGCATGGGTCCATAGGTTATGTTGCAGAAGCAGTTACCCGACAGCAAGATGTAAGCGACTATCGCCTTGTGTAGCCTGCTGTGTGGAACTGCAGTGTGACTCCCTACAGAGTCACCTATGACTGGTGTGTTGTGAATGTTATAACTCCCTATTGGCTGTATGTGATGGGCACACATGAGTCTGTGGGCTATAAGCTGGTGATGTTGTCTTCCATGATGGGGGCTACCTCTGGTGCCTACACTGAGTATGGAGACGCACTGCACAAGTTGTCCTCGTAGGTGTGGCCAGTGGTGTAGATCATGTGAGACTATGTGATGGGTGGGTGTGTTGCGAATGTTACACATCCCCAAATGACTGTCAGGTGCAGTCAGGGTTGGTGACAGCATTACCCCAGCCATAGCTGTCAACCCCCTGTCCCCAAAATGAGGAACATTAGCCCTCATACTGTGTGACAAATGGGCAAAACGTGGAACACTTACAACTGGCTTACTAACAGCTTCAACTAGGAAGGGCATATGATGGCTAAAATAGGCTGGTTTTACTTATAAAAAAGATATTCTAATGAATTAATATGATTCCCATCTATTTAGCCATGGCTAGCAGGTAAACAATTTCCAACAATGAATGTGTGACAGACCCTTTCAATGTGGAACCTTGAGGAACATGCACCTTTTAGAACCCCAAATGAGGTACGTTCCTCGTAATGAGGTACACTTGAGACCTATGCCCCCAGCACGGCTGCAGAAGTGCATCCCCCACAGGCTGTAGTGTCGTATGTTGGGAGGTGAGCATTGAATGTGTACATGAGACAATTGCTCTATTGCCACATGTACGACATATCCCTCATATAGACAGGCAGTAGCACTGGTACGTGACAGTTGGACATGCCTGTATATACAACCATGTCCCACAGGATATGTGCGTTACATGTGTACAACAGCTGTTGTACCATAAGCAAGCTGGGAAGTGTAGGACAGCCAGTGTACCTGTGGGAAATGGTGTGGTATGGGTGCTATAGTAATCAGTAGTGCATGACATGCTCACAAGTTCTGAACAAGTGCCTAGCATGACCATACAATACAGATAGGGTGTTTGGATAATATCAACCCACAAGTGGTGATGGCAGTCATTTTAGGTGGCACCGCACTATAACCCTGCTGAGTATGGTGTGCATGCCCATGAACCATTATCACTGTAGATGTTAGTAGTACAGATGTACAAGACAGCACGGATATTTGATTTCAAATACCTTTGTATGTCACAGGAGTGTTCCACCAGTGGCCTGTTGACAGACTCACAACTACAAAAGGTGCAAGAGTGACATGTGCACATCACACCAGTGTCAGCTACAGTAGAACAGGGTTAATGTGTTGTACCCCACACTCATTGTAGCCCATACCACACAGAGAAATGTTAGGCATCTGTGTATGTAAGGCTGTGAATGGCCATGATCTATCAGTATAGCTGTGTCAGTGTTGTGAATAACATACAGAATGAGCTGTGTGGGTGAGGTGTGTGACATATGTGCAGAGTCTGATGGATTATACCAGCATTGTCACTGCTAGGTGAACATCCCTGTACCCATAAACTACTACCTAGGCTGTGGTCAACATTATGGACACTGTGTAAGAGATGGTGCTGTGCAGTGCACCCCCTGACTTGGTGACGTCTCCAGGCCCCTTAGGTAGTCATATGAGGTACCCATGTCATGTCAGGGTGCCATCCATGAGCACGGAGATCACTGGACAGGCATATACAGCACTGTGGTGACCAATATTGGATCACATACCACCTTTAAGGGGTAATGGCTATGCATGAATGTGCGATACCAGCCTTCACAATCCTCACCTCCACTATGCAGCATGCTGTCTACCTTGCAGAAAGACATTTGCTACACCATGAAGATGGACATGCTACATGTCCATATCCTGATCTATAAGAGATATGTCATGTACAGCCACCATCCTAATACTAGGATCGCCACAGGCTGGACAGATCCCTGTGCCATATATGTGGCATACTCCCGCCATACCATGCAACCCTGTCCATCAAAGCTGCACATGTCATCCCAGTCATACATGATGTGATGGCCGCATGGTAGATGTACTATCAACTGACTGGATCAGTAATGTGGCACTGATGCACCTTGCGGTGGCATAATGGCTGTCTGTTATAGCTTGGAAACCATGCCCGCACATGCTATGGTTGATAACCATCCCTGCGAATGTCGTCTGACTACCCATTGTCCCATGTCTATCACATGTGCAACACAGGCGATCCGTGGCAGGATGTTGAACAGTTGTACAGTGCTGTGTAGATTTATATGGCAAAACACATGCATGTACAGGTGTCCATGCGTATGTGTGCATTGTCACTGCTCAAGTCCATTACGGCTGTGTCTGTGTTGATATGTGACATATACACAGCATCCAGGTCAACAGCATTACCGTGGACACATCCAGGCATGTGCAGATAGATAAGAACACAAGTGCAGGCAAATAGACATGCCCACAGCAAGACAGCATTTACATGGAGTGTGAACACTGTAATGAGGTGACACACATATATGGTGATGATATCCAATGCATAATGGGTGTGACATGTGTGTGACACAAACAAGTCAGCCGTGTCATTGTCATGATGCTTTGCAAAGATAACTGTGCAGATGTAGTAGATGTCATAGAAATGTATGTGCAGCAGTATCTCTGTACATCTCTGAAACTGTGACCTGTCACCATCATTATGTCTTACAGATAATGCCCTGTACATGCCTCCCAGCATACAGCCGCCAGGAGGATGATGTCCTCATCCCACAGCTCCATGACAACTATGACTTGTTGTTCAGCCATGTGCCACAGTATGCCCAGCAGCGGGATGACCTGTGGCAGGATCTACGCAGGAGGGTGAATGATGTGGGTGGCCATAACCGCACCTACCAGCAGGTGCGCAGACACTGCACGGACTTGATATGACATGCAAAACAGTGTGCCACTGCAATCACCAGGGAACAAGGTGGAACAGGTGGTGGGCCACCAACCCAGCCCCCACTCACACACACCGAGGAGCTACTGGCCAGTCTGGGGACACCCAGGGAACAGCATCCAGAAACACTAAGTGCCATCGTGGAGGTGGGTGTCTCCCAACCAATGAGCCTGGAGTTGCCTGGTAAGTCAGTACTGCACATATGGCTATTATATCCTATGTAGTTGCATGTGTCACTGTACATTATGTAAAGTAACAACATATGCAAGGTATGTGGACACACATGCTGCATACTACAGTATGCTACGCTGTGTATGCACACATGTGCATACTATATGCTATTACACAGGTGAATGTGTTCACATGCACAGTGCAACCTGTGGCTGTCATACAGTCATGGATAATGTTTATACTGGTGTGTCACCCCTATACAGGTACCTCTGGCACAGACATGAGTCCATTGCAGGTGAGACTGTCATCAGTATCAGGCATGTTACAGTGTAGATCTATTTGCCATGTGGCCAGTTAACACTTGCACACCTGATGTTTGCTCCAGTCACGATATGTAGGTCGCATCACCCATCATTCACACAGGCCACCCATGTGCAATCTACACAAACGAAATGATACACCGACTTGAAACCACAGTACTTGTCATTGCAACATGTGTGGTCAGCTGTGCATACAACGGTGGAGGTGTTCTACAATGGAGGCATATGTAGTATGCATTGGAACAACATGTGTGAATGCACACAGTACCACACAGTGAGCTGTGATATGGGCAGCCCACAGGTGTCACCATTGTGTCATATGCCCCTGCATTGGGTGCACACATTGTGATGTGCCACCTGACATGTCCCAGACATGTAGTGTTCTGTCTGCAATATTGTCACACTATCGCATGACCTATACCCCACATACTAAACATACAACCCGTTGTCTGCATAGCCCTGTGGATTGTGACATATCTGACATCTATGGGTGTATGTCATATGGGACAACACAGACATGTGAGACAGATGGCCATCACACACAATTGGCCAACACATGTGCACACATGGCCATGGGGGATGGCCAGAGACATGTAGCCACACAGTACATGGGATGTGTATACACCCTGTTGCACATTGTCCACACATGGTCCAATTATAGCCTTAGTTGATCGATTATACAGTTGATGTGGTACACTGGACAATGTAAAAGCCTGTGCACAGCTACTGGAGGTGTCACTGAAGTCTACCATATACGATCTGTTGAACATCACGACTGTGTTGCAGTTATGGCTATGCAATGTTCACATATTATGCATTCTACAGCAACATAGATGCCTCATGATGTCATGCAATGGCACAGTGTCTATACATCACACTGTATAGCAATGTAGATGGCTCACACTACCCTCCCATGCTCATGCACATTTGCTAAACATGCATTCTATCTGTAGGACATACACACAACACTGCAATGTGAAGCCCATTATGATGCTGTACATGTGTCAGGACGCCATTGTGTCAGATATGTATGCATGTTAATGTACATGTCAGCAGATTACATGTCAAGGTCACGTCAGCCATGTGTACTGTTATCCTGTTCTGGGCCACATGGTGTATCACGGGGATGCATGCATACTACCATGATTGTGTGAACTGCATGGCTACTGATATGACACCTGCTTGCTGTAGTGTGCACCCTAGGGAGGTATGCTTACTAACACTATTAATGTCTGAGCTGCATGCCCTCTGCTGTATCGCAGGCATGCTGCATACCATCTGACAAATCACATGCATGGTGTGTGTGTGTGTGTGTGTGTGTGTGTGTGTGTGTGTGTGTGTGTGTGTGTGTGTGTCTGTGTTTGTGTGTGTGTGTGTCTGTGTGTCTGTGTGTCTGTGTGTGTGTGTGTGTGTGTGTGTGTGTGTGTGTGTGTGTGTGTGTGTGTGTGTGTGTGTGTGTGTGTGTGTGTGTGTGTGTGTGTGTGTGTGTGTGTGTGTGTGTCTGTGTGTGTGTGCGTGTCTGTGTCTGTGTCTATTGTACTTTACAGTATTTCTTTGCATTCACAGGTGATGTAGGTGCATTACCCTCCTGCTGTCCATCTGATGTTAGTGTCCCCACAGATACTAGCGGTGATGAACATATGCATGAGATACAGGCAGTGTTGTCAGGGGCTGAATCTGTGCCAATGGTTACCATCCCAGCTATGTCCCCCTCTTCCCCGCACACATTTCTGCTGCCAACACATACTGCATCACCAGTGGCCATAGAGGAAGGGCAGTCAGCGTCTGTTAGCATGGAACAGGAACATGTGGTGGCTAGAGAAGGTGTGTCTACACACCATGGTGTCAGTGTAATGACTGCAGATGTGCCACACAGGCATGTGGCCGGTGCTGCTCGTAGGAGGACCTCTGGCAGATATGCACCTGCAGGACAGAGTGCAGCAGCTGGTATCATCAGACGCATGTTCCAGACTGTAATGGCGACACAGGCACATGCTGAACAGCAGATCAGAGAAGGGCAGAGGCTGCAGAGGGCTGCTATCCATACCCTAAATGACAACATCCAGGCATTGGCAAATGCTCAACAGCAGATTGCTGATGTTCTGGATAGGCGATTGGGTGAAATGGTTGGAATCCTTGACCGAGGCATGGAAATCCGCGAGCGGGAGCTGTTTGTGCTGGAACATCTGGTAGGAGTGAGGCGTAGGCCATGTGGACGTAGGCCAGCAACACCACCTAGTGTGGGTTGATGTGAGCATGCCACCTCACATGCCCGCTCTCATAGTGCCGGTAGCAGTAGCAGTGCAGCTGGTGCTGGCTGTCAACACCAGGACACAGCAGGCCATGTGGACGTGGCCCTGGACATTCTCAGCGGGGACACGGTTCAAGCGGACATGTGTCGTCGGACAGTAGCCACTCTGTACCTCCACCTGGTAGTGCCCGTGCAACCCCAGGCAGGCACAGGTCACGTGGCCATGGACGGACACAGTGAGCTGTACAACCTGCTCTGTACAATCTGGGGCTGTCAATTATACCCCGTGTAGGCCTCACAAATGGCAGAACTGTGTACACACATACACGCACACAGCAAACTCAACTGTAGGGCTCCACAGCATCCACATGCATTCTGAACAGACATGTCCAATCAACTCACTGGCCCTTACACACACATGAAGTTATCCATTGGTGCAGCCTATGCCCCTGGCAAACATATCACCCTGTGCATATGATGAAGCCTGTGCCACATCCCTGTCATCCACACCATCGGTGCAGGGTTATGCACAAATATTCTGATGCACAGGGTGAACAGAATAGTGAGAGGTGTATGTAATATTACCTGTGTATGCATAGTAAGGGATGCGTATGTTGCAGTGGTTGTGTGTGAATACTGAGAGATGTGTATGTGACATAGGTTGTGTACTGACGACATGCATCAGTCATACCATGTAGTGCAGGTGCAGCATGTATTGTGATGTGTTCACGGTATGTGTCTCAGTTACATCTGTAGCACCATGTTGGTTGTGATACCCTGGTTCCCTCCTATGGTGTACTTGCATGTGCCTACAGGTAGCAGTGTTTGCAGTTCCCCACGTGTAACTGTGGATTACTCACAGGCACGTCTGGCAATATCAGCATGCTAGATGTACCCTCAACCTGACTGTTGGAAACACCAACATGACACAGATGTCCGCACATATACTGCACCTGATGCATGTGGTCAGTGCCACAGGCTACACTGGACAGAGACGTGACATACATAGCAGGACACATTACAGGTATGGTGACATGGTGCAGGGGTTGTACACAGCGGTCTGGCCAATGATGATGTGAGGTGTCACTTGGTAGCTGGAGGCCACACTGTGCAGCAGTAGGACCCTGTAACAGCACGGGAACATGACCACGTTCACGGGGTGTACACCACTATAACGCACCCCCATAGTGTGCAGGTGGGGACCCTTGCCTATGTGGTCATCACCCTCACAGTACTATACACCCACACGACGTGTCACAGAGAAGGAACATGCACAGGTAGCCAGTATGGCTGGGACCTATGGCATCAACAGGGTAGTGCACTGCATCACCATTATGGGTTAGTCACCACGTGGGGTTAGTGATCATTTCTCACCGTATATTAGCATACACCCTCACACCAAGCACCAGACATACATACATTCACACACACACTGTGGTGACCACACATGTGTATATGGACAGCCGACGTGTGTGATGCACCACACCGGCCGACGTCATGCTTCCCACACTGACATATGTACAGATCTCTACAACGGTGTACAGGGATGTGTAACAACTGGGACATATTCCCCATGATATGTGGCATCTCTGGTCACACATTCGGACACGCATGGCAGTGTTGGGAATGATACACCTGCCATATGATGACATGTTTGATAGACATGCAGCGGTATTGATTGCATTATGTGTACCAACGCTATATTTTTATTTATTTTATTTTATTTATTTATTTAACATTTGTTGACTGGGAAAGTCCGACTAGGTTCCACAGATCCTGTTTTCAGCAGAGGCCCGGGGAGAAACGCTCCAGAAATATATCTTGTCAATGTGCTGCTATATGCACACGGGAGGTTGTAGGTGTTACAGGTGCCATGTGACATATAGTTGGTAACACCTGACCACTGTGTATGCATTATGTCAGCACCATCACCTAACAGCGACATAGCATACTGTTTGCACATGGCATGATAGGATGGTGTGTGACACAACTGTGAGCCACCCCCTGCACACATACATCTACACAGGTGGTTCACCACGTTATGTACACACATCCCTCCATACATGCTGTTTGTATGTCACCGTATACAGGTGTCAATGATGGGTCTGCATTGCGACTGCATGTCGTAGTTAGGTGCAACTATGTTATGGACATCGGCCACTGCACATGCATGGTTGCTGCATGCACAGTACAGATGTCACATGTGTCTCCTGTTGCCATGTTTGTATGCATTGCTATTGTTGGACATGTGTGTTGACATACATAACACATGGACTGTGGTATGATATCACGGGTGTCACAGGCGACCAGTACAAGGGTATGTGTCCCGGTCAACATTGCTACCCCCTGTAGTGTGAGCATTCAACAGACATGGGCCCACCTTCCATTCGCGTGTGTAGCATTGATTAGGGCACTGTTATGCACGAGGTACATCAAAGGCTATGTATGTATGTGTTGTGTGTGCAGTCCATGCACACACCCACACAATCACATGTATGACATATCCAGACGTGTGTTCATTGGTGTACAGCAACAGTCAGGTGTCACAGCTCTGTAAGGGCCGTGGTATGTCTTGAGTCAACCTGTTCATGTATACTGGTATCATTGCAATGCATAACACCTGTTGGATCCCTGTTGGTACATGTGTACTCTGCACAGCTGGTGTACACCTCTGTACAGCCCAGTGATCATGTGTCACATGGTGTTGTGGTACTGTAAGGCTGTGTAGTGCTGCACCGACGACATGGTGCTGACTTGACAGCTACAGTGTACACTGCAGTGTGTACGTGTGTGACCTGCACCTGTGACAGCTGTGATGGCAGCTGTGTGTGTACAGGTCACTGCATGTGTGACCGCCCTGCGTGAGGACAGTTATACCTTACTGTGCCCTTCTGTACTGTGCCCTTCTGTGTGTACACTCCATCTGCATGCATGACAGGCCTTTGCAACAGCTAAGTGTGTGAGCATGCCCAGTATGCTGTTGTGTAGATGGACACACAGTACAGTCCATGTACGCAGTTGTGTAGATGGACACACAGTACAGTCCAATCTGAGACCTTCCGTGTTTACACTCCATCTGCATGCAAGACGGCCCTTTGCAACAGCTAAGTGTGTGAGCATGCCCAGTATGCTGTTGTGTAGATGGACACACAGTACAGTCCATGTACGCAGTTGTGTAGATGGACACACGGTACATTCCACACTGCGCCCTTCCGTGATTAGACTCCGTGTGCATGCAAGATGGCTCTTTGCAACTGCTAAGTGTGTGAGCATGCCCAGTATGCCATTGTGTAGATGGACACACAGTACATTCCACACTGCGCCCTTCCATGATTAGACTCCGTGTGCATGCAAGATGGCCCTTTGCAACTGCTAAGTGTGTGAGCATGCCCAGTACGCCGTTGTGCAGATGGACACACAGTACATTCCAAACTGCGCCCTTCCATGATTAGAATCCGTGTGCATGCAACACAGCCCTTTACAACTGTTAAGTGTGTGAGCATGCCCAGTACGCCATTGTGTAGATGGACACACAGTACATTCCAAACAGACGTGTGATACTAAGCGTGTGGGCATGGCCATTGACATCCTGTATAGCCATGGTGGTCATCCAGGCAACAGATGTCCATTTTCAATGTCACGATGGATGTCTACATTGAACACACTGGTTGCTGTCTTGAAGGGTGTACTATCTGTGGTGCATCCCGTATCTATTTAGTGTTGTAGTGCTCCGTAGATATTTAGTTGCCCCGATGACAGCACTGCCTGTGTTTGTCTACGTCTACCTTGGGACAGTAATATGCTTTCAGACTGCTCACTCTCTAAACATTCCCTATCGGCAACTTTGCCTTTGCGGATGATGTCACCCACCTAGAAGTATGCCTCTGGGAGTGCTGTGTTCAGTAATCTCGGTAGCGCATTCTGTAAATGCATAATGCTGTAGTGTGATAAGGTAGTTAGGTGTATGTTCAACTCCCAGTCCTGCCAAGTGTATGTGTGTGCGTGTGTGTGTGTTTCCAGCTGCCTGGGGACACAGTAATGCTTTTAGATGCCTCACAACACATACATTCCCTATCGGCATCTTTGCCTTTGTGGATGATGTCACCCACCTAGAAGTATGCCTCTGGGAGTGCTGTGTTCAGTAATCTTGGTAGCGCGTTCTGTAAATGCGTAATGCTGTAGTGTGATAAGGTAGTTAGGTGTATGTTCAACTCCCAGCCCTGCCAAGTGTGTGTGTGTGTTTCCAGCTGCCTGGGGACACAGTAATGCTTTTAGATGCCTCACAACACATACATTCCCTATCGGCGTCTTTGCCTTTGCGGATGATGTCACCCACCTAGAAGTATGCCTCTGGGAGTGCTGTGTTCAGTAATCTCGGTAGCGCATTCTGTAAATGCGTAATGCTGTAGTGTGATAAGGTAGTTAGGTGTATGTTCAACTCCCAGCCCTGCCAAGTGTGTGTGTGCATTTCCAGCTGCCTGGGGACACAGTAATGCTTTTAGATGCCTCACAACACATACATTCCCTATCGGCGTATTTGCCTTTGCGGATGATGTCACCCACCTAGAAGCATGCCTCTGGGAGTGCTGTGTTCAGTAATCTCGGTAGCGCGTTCTGTAAATGCGTAATGCTGTAGTGTAATAAGGTAGTTAGGTGTATGTTCAACTCCCAGTCCTGCCAAGTGTGTGTGTGTGTGTGTGTGTGTGTGTGTGTGTGTGTGTGTGTGTGTGTGTGTGTGTGTGTTTCCAGCTGCCTGGGGACACAGTAATGCTTTTAGATGCCTCACAACACATACATTCCCTATCGGCGTCTTTGCCTTTGCGGATGATGTCACACACCTAGAAGTATGCCTCTGGGAGTGCTGTGTTCAGTAATCGCTGTAGCGCGTTCTGTAAATGCGTAATGCTGTAGTGTGATAAGGTAGTTAGGTGTATGTTCAACTCCCAGTCCTGCCAAGTGTGTGTGTGTGTGTGTGTGTGTGTGTGTGTGTGTGTGTGTGTGTGTGTGTGTGTGTTTCCAGCTGCCTGGGGACACAGTAATGCTTTTAGATGCCTCACAACACATGCATTCCCTATCGGCGTCTTTGCCTTTGCGGATGATGTCACACACCTAGAAGTATGCCTCTGGGAGTGCTGTGTTCAGTAATCTCGGTAGCGCGTTCTGTAAATGCGTAATGCTGTAGGGTGATAAGGTAGTTAGGTGTATGTTCAACTCCCAGCCCTGCCAAGTATGTGTGTGTGTGTGTGTGTGTGTGTGTGTGTGTGTGTGTGTGTGTGTGTGTGTATATATATTTGTAATATGTATGTGGATATTAGCACTATTGAATGTGCTGCATTATCTGTACATGATCACCTTGGATGTATCTGAATGTGCTATGGCTCTGTGATAGTGCACATACTGTGTGCTGTAGTGATCCTGGGTTATAGTTGTGTAGTGACCAGTTATTTTGTTGCTGGATATTACAAGGGACATTGAAAACAATGATAGTACAGCACCTTTAAACAGTCATGTGGACATCTCAGCAGCAGTCAGCAGTGGTTATTACTTTGGAGGATGAGTATGGATCATATAACTATGTATTAAATGACAATACTATGCAAATCAGGTTAACATTACTGACACCCGTTTATCCACAGGTTGTGATACAGATCCCAAGAATGTATGTGTATACATTGCCAGGTGCAGGACTGGAATATGGTTGAATGCATGGAGGGGTGTCCATGGCCAGGAATGGTGATCTGTACAGCCTGGCAGGTACAGTCTGTGACTGTCCCACAACCTCCAGTATATGGCTGACACATGCTGAAACAGTGTACATGCAGAGACACACATAAAACAAACAGCTAAGGGTAACACATACACACACACATTGCATCAACATTGGGCCATGCAAAACCTGTTGTCCCTCCCACACACACAAATGAATACATGTTGATTGGATGGTTCAATGACAGGCTCTGGAAAAGAAACTACATACCCTGTGCATATGATGACACCTGTGCCACCTCTTGTAATGTGTAACATTGATGCAGGTACAGACTAACATGGTGCTGATGCACAGGGTGGCTTCATAGCACTGTAATAATATTACAATGTTGTTAACACAAAGTGTGATTTCCTTCTAGGTGTATGTAAGCAGGCATGATACATTACAGCTATGATCATCAATGTAGTATAGTGTACAGCACTGTTAATTCTGAAGATGTATTATCCATCCATGTGCCATTTGACTGATGTGTGTAGTATTGGCAGCATGTGTTTCAGAGTGTGCAGTACGTGTGTGATGTGTGTAGTACAGATTTTCATGTATTTATATGTGAACATGGTGAAGGTGCACTGTCTGCATGTACATGTATAGTGGACACATTGGAAATGGTGACATGCCCTGTATTACACACTGTTAACACTTCATAATTTCTATTGGTGGCCAGTATGCATTATACTACACATATTGTTGTACTTGTCTACACATGTGTGATTGCTATGGTTTTACATGGTGCTGTGGGTGATACCGTTACTATCTGTGATTGTTTTGCATTATGGTAGTAGACACAACCTCAACAGTCTGAATAACCAATTATTATATGATATCTTCACAAATGACCCACACATGTAGGACACACAGTAGCATGTGGATCCTACATGTACTATACTATACCAGTACGCACTGGTATTGACCGCCACACATTGCTGGGACCATTACTGTTTGACATATAGTCATGTTAGTTACAAGCAAAGACAATAGGGATATTCCTGTCCACATCTGGGAATTCATACTGTGGCCTAGAATGCATTCTGCACATGACACAGTTATTCTACACAAGGGTATCATACAGACAGATACGTGTTATCCAACCCATGCTGTAAACCTATAAGGCTAAAAGAGTCAGTTATCCACATTTACTACACATACTTTACCAACAGTAACACATAGGTATTACACCCCAATATGTATAATGGGTAACAATGTGTACATATAGATAAGTGCTATGTCATTTATCATTTGATATTTGCATTTACAATGGTATTTTGAAGTACATCACTGTATCACATATGCAATGAGAGTTCTGCATGCATATCCTCCAAGGTGGTTGTACAACTATGATGAATGTCCATTATTGACATACTTTGCTGTGTTTGAACTGTTCTGCAGTAATACACATACATGAACAGTCACTCACACTATGTATATAAACTGTCATGTGTGTGTGTGTGTGTGTGTGTGTGTGTGTGTGTGTGTGTGTGTGTGTGTGTGACACAGATGACCTAGGCCACAGACAATTCTGGTACATGTAGTTGACAAGTGCTTTAATGCTCCACCAGATGTGTCTAGGCACCAGAACTGTGACTTGAGCGACACAAACACATGCTAGAGTAAAGTTTCTGTATGTGCGTGTGCCTCATTATGGCATTCCTGTTCATGTGTGTGTACATTTCTGATGTGTGTCATCAGCCACAGTTGAACTGCACATCCAGCATCCCCACTAGCTGACCATGAGGGTTGTCCCCATTGCCAAATGTTTTGTACAGCTGCGTCAGATGCCACATATCGGAAGCATTGCAGCTTCCAGGGCATCCAGCACACACATTCATTATTATGGGCTTGCCATCACACACAAACCGCCACTTCATGGAGGGGAAGCCCTTGTGGATGATGTAGGCCCTACCACACTCACTGGCTGGTGCTTTGATGCATATGTGCGTGCAGTGTATTGCACACAGTTCTTAGGGTATTCCACTATTGTGTGGAAAAGACACATATTGCTGCCCAATACCTTACGGGAATTGGGGATATATACATCATCACTGACATGTGCTGACATGGCATTCATGAACTGGTGCAGTACCCTGGATGCTGATGTTTGTAAAATCCACATCATATCACCAGTTGATCTCTGGAAGGTACCTGTTGCTGGTATCCTTAGGGCAACACATACCTTGGTTTCCACTGGGATAGGTTTCCCTCTGTTGGTTCTGTGTGTGAGACATGGCCTGCACAGCTCCACAATCTTCTGCAGGAGGTCTCTGTCCACTCTATAGCGCTCTACTATCTCCAGCTCATGTAGCCCCTGGTAGGTTACCCTGTGCCTGCACACTCCTCTCCGTCTACTCACTGTGTGATGCTGAGCAGCATTCACATTGGCACAACCCTCCACATGTTGCATATGCTGACGTATAATAGCAATGGCAGCCCCTAACATTATGTTGTCTCAGTTAAGCTTTTACAGTTTTCACTTCTCTTAGTATACTACAGTGTTGCAGTGTGTCTGAGAAAAACACGGTGGAATGCTGTTTGTAGAGTTGTACGTGCTGTGCTGTGCTGGCCTACTGTACTGGCTGTGTAATATAATCAGTCTGATTGTTTTCACCTGCTAGCTGTGGTAGTTCTCCTTGGTTAACTTATTGCTATTTGTTTACCTTCCTTTTCACTGTTTGTGTCCACAGTGAGCGGCGCCGCGCATAGGAGCACAGTGAAGTGCACATCTGCTTCCACGTGCGCACACAGGCTTATACATGCGTACAAACACTTACACTGGCTTACACAACATTACACGGGCTTCAACAATCTTACAGTAGCTTACTCATTCTTCAACTCGTGCACACGGGCAGACACACATGCACACATGCTTACTCGGGCTTACAGGCTTGCACGGGCGTAAGCACATTTCACCAGGTTTGCAAGGAACTTCAGTGATATCCATGGCGTACACCGTCAGTTTACTGACTTTACCTAGGATAAATCATAACACGCCTCTTCCACTGATGAGTCACTGACAGCAAACATGTGACACACTGCTCCAATAAGATTACAGTGTTTTATACATACACACTCATGATGTCACCTATCTTCTACGCTGATAGTCCCCTTAACCTACTCTTACACTGTAGAGGCTTGGCCCATATGGCATGACAAATTGTGCTTCACTATCCTCAGCCTCAACTGCATAGGATTGCCTACTAATGCTTGGTTACATCTCTGAGAGTGCGCTTCCACACATAGTAACCACTATTCACTAGCCATGTTGTCTTCAGCTTGCCATTCACCTGCATGACGAACTAACATTTAACTGACATTACAATTTGTATGTATATTTTACATATTTGTCTTGTTTTGTATGCACAGTGTGTATTTGCGCCGCTGCGCTATGCTTAAACACCGGAGATCGGGGGAG
>NC_056740.1:411977200-412079700 GCF_019279795.1 Protopterus annectens | reverse complement strand
ATGCCCCATGCACTTGCGCACGTGTCCTATGCACGTGGATGTGGTGACAGCGCACCTTCATTAATATGCATATGGTGCTACTACAACATATATACGCCGCACGGCCGGTGCAGGCCTTACACCAGTCTTGCGCCGAGCTTCATGAATCCGGGGGTTTGTCTTTTTTGTTGGTGGTTGTTCATTCACTTCAGTCACTTCAGAAACAACTTCAAATGGATGATTTGTAGGTTGAATTGACATTGGCTGATACAGTAACATTACAGTGACAATGTCTGTTTTGGCTTTTGCCTGCTGCACAGGTTCATAGGTTCATAGGTTGGTACTAGGCTACCAGCCCTAGGGCCTATACAAGCCTAGTCATAACAATTCCCTGGCTATTACTTTCCACACTATTTACTTCCCTGGACCCCTGCCTAGCAGGGCGACTGACGTGATCCCCGGGGTGAATTTCCTTTCTCCCATCCAATCGTCAAGGTTCCTTTTGAAGAGGACCAAAGAGGCACTCTGCTTGACATGTATGGGCAATCTATTCCAGAGTCTGGGGAGTCTCTGGGTCAGGAACCTATCCCTCCAGCATGTTTTGTTTATTGTGATGACAAGATTTAGATCCCTGGAGCGTGTGGCTCTGAGGGATTGGGATTTCTTTAAGTGTAGCATGTCCAACAGCTTTGGGTTTGACATGGCCTTGTATGTTAAGCAAAGATTGCCTCTGAGTAGACGATATGCGACAGAGTATAGCTGGAGTTTTTTAAGGCAGTCAGCATAGGGCATCTGCTTTAGGCCTGTGATTCTTTTAGTGAGGTATTTCTGTGGCCTTTCCAGTTGTTGCAGATGTCTTGAGAGGTACATACCAAACGGGGCATTGTTTTCTATAATGGGTCTAATGAGGGATGAGTACAGTGGGACAATGACCTCCTTTTTTCTGGATGAAAAGCCCTTAGTGATGAGGTGTGCCAAATAGAAGGATTTCCTGACTGTTGTGGCGATGTGCTTATCGAAGGTGAGACCACTGTCCACCTGTGTCCCTAAGTCTCTTATCAAACTTCCGGTGTTTAGTGTACTGCCACCTATATGGTAATTCACGGATACATGTTTTTTCCCAAAGGGGATAACTATACATTTCTTGGCATTGAGCTTGAGCCCATGGCTCTGGCACCAAGCATCTGTTTCTGTAAGGCCCTTTTGTAGAGTATCCACATCATTTGGGGATTCAATAATGGCTCCCAGTTTGCAGTCATCTGCAAACTTTGTTATCCAGAGTCCCTTAGTGTTGGCCTGTACTTCAGAGAAGTAGATGCCAAACAAGAGCGGTCCCAGGACTGAACCCTGAGGTACTCCACTTGTCACTTGTCTGGAGCTGGATTTGGAGTCGGCTACTTTTACAGTGTGGGTTCTATCAGTAAGCCAGTTAGCAACCCATTGGGTGATGTAGGGATTAATGCCCAACTTAGTAAGTTTATCTATGATTCCAGGGTGGGGGATGGTGTCAAAGGCCTTGGCAAGGTCTAGATAGGCTGTGTGGACCACCTTATCCTTGTCCATGGCTCTGAAGACTGATTCGAAGAAGTCAATCAAGTTCAGGAGACAAGATCGGCCCTTCACGAACCCAAACTGGGTGGGGTCCAGTGTTTGAAGGTTGCCAATGTCTTTGCTTATAAGTTCCATGATAATATGCTCCATGGCCTTGCAGATAAGTCTTGTCAGGTGTTAAGAAATGCAGCTTGAAGCATTGATCCAAGCCAGCCGAAAATGTGTAAATGCTATTTTCATACAAGTCAGAAAATCTCCTTGTTAAGGATATCAGTTCGCTAACTGTCCTTTTGATTCCATTAACAGCTACATCTTTCTGCAGATACAATAAGACAGCCTGAACAGCTGGTAGGAGCATTGAAAAACAGGAATTGTTGCAGCTTATTTCATGCGTTAGTTGTTCAAACCGCCAAAGAATTGCAACAATTCTTGCTGCTAAAGCCAACTGGTGTATCATCAGGGACAGTGTCTTGCTGGATTTGTCATCACATTCAGCAATGTACACAGACACAGCTTTCTTTTGCTCCAACAACCAATACATTGATACATTGAATTCCACCTGGTGACAGCAACCTAATGAAGCTGTTTTGGTACACTGAGTTCTTCTTGGATGTCATGAAGCCGCAAGGTAGCGCCTGAAGAGTGTTGAAAATGTCCCACAATCTTCTGTGTCAGTGTTATCAAGTCAGCAACAGATGGCTGTGTCAGAATTGCATCATTCAGAGCCAGCTGCAGATTGTGGGAAAAACAACTGACACTGGGCAAATATACATCTCCTAACACTTTGACCATGTTGGCACCTGCATCACATAAGACCAAGTGGATGCATTCTTTGTCAGTATTCCAGTGATTCATCATGTCAAGTAGAGCATCAGCTAGTTGAGACCCAGTGTGCTGTCCATCAAATTTTTGACAATGAAGGATGGCAGATCTGCATCCAAATGTGCCATCAATCCAATGCGCAGTTAAGCTCATGGAAGATTCTGTTGTTGGCTGTGCCATCCATGTGGCTGTGGTTAGACAGAAAAATTGTGCCTCACTAATAGCAGTCTGGACATGGCCCCGCACTGTGTACATCTCTGGTATGATGTTTTCAGTGAAGTATTTGCGGCTTGGTAGCATGTATCTAGGCTCAAGTACACCAATCAATTCGTTAAAGACTCTATCATCAATTGACTATGGCTGGATGCCAATGGCAATCATTTTTACGATGGCATGATGTATATTGTTCACCTCAGGACTATGAATGGACCATGTTTTTTTCTTGCCAGTCTGCTGAGAGTCAGACGTCCCACTTGCTGTTGCTGCTTTCTTCCTTTTAACAACTTCTTTGTATTCCTCAGGATGCTTATAGGACAAATGATTATTTAGTGGCGATATTGTACATTACTTTGCTGATCCAACTCTGCCAGCGAAGACTGCTTTCCACAGCTGGCGCATTGCTTTTGTTTCATCATCACATATCTTGAAATAATTACAAATTGGACTTCACTTATCCATTAGTGAACTACCCAAATGTAATCTTCACTTAAGTTACAGCTATAATGCGATCATACAAAAATAGGCTACGAGGTAACACAGTGTCAATAATACGCTGATGACTGTCCTGTACGTCAATAAGCTCACTGGTGCAACCACGGCCTAGCATGCACAGGCATAAAAGATCTAAAACGATGCCAGCCACCCACCTTCAATACATTCCACCACAGCTTTTTTTTGCACAGCATCCCATTGATTCCATGTTAAGGTAGGTAAAATCTTACGGTACAACTACATTACAGACAGCCCACCAGTTGACATGGACCATGCATCCACTACAGCTACAGCCTGTTTGCGCCAGTGAACTTACCCACATACAGGACTGTATATACGGAGATACGCGGACACGTGACCACTATTTGTTTTCAGTCTGAGTGCCACTATTCGGCCAAATATGAATTGACTATTCGGCCAGCTATTTGGAACAGAAGTGAATACAAAACAAATATTCAGTACAGCCCTAGCATCAAATGCACTCGTGCAATCATTGCAACCAGGACCAAGGATGCTGCTTGCATATGATGACCATATGTGCTTTCCAATTCTTCATATGTAAGCAGTACATGACTATCATTGGACAGTAACTATGACTCACAAATATGGCATGGGTGGGCCACAAAGTAGCCCTTTAAGGTGGACACTATTCTATACTGGTGACAGATGATGCAGCATTTTCCTTACAAATACAACTGCTGACAATGATGAAAGGATTTCTCACTACGGGCATTGGAGGCATATGCCAGGCATACCATCAGACTTGGACCATAAGTGGACATGTGCCTGCATACATCAAGATCTGCTTTTACCTTCTTGATTCCCTTCTCACATGTTCCACTATGCTAGACTTGAACCTTAGTTTATCCCCTATGCTAGACTTGGACCTCAATTTTTTTCTTTCTTTATTTGTTTATTGACATTTGATTATCAGGAAAATCCGACTGGGGAGAAGCCTATTTTCAGCAGAGGCCCAGGGAGAAAAGATCTGAATTATTATAAAACATTTTAAGAACAATAATTTTACTATTTTCAAAATAAAAAAAAAACATTTGCTGTTTAAATAATTATAACAAATTAGACATAATATAAAAACATTGGTTAAAAATTAGTACAAGGTATATGAGAATCATTTAATATTTAAAGAAACTTTAGGCAGTTTGTAGAGAAAGTAACGATAAGTTAGTCTAATAGAAATAGGAACTGCAATATATGGTGAGGGAAAAACAGACTTATTGTATATTTAGAGAGAAGGTCAGGGAAGAGAATTAGGTAGCAGGAAGGAAGTGAGTGAAGAAGGGAGAGTAACGACGTTTAAGGTATGATTAGGTACTTGTTCACACTTAGGGATATAGTTTATCCTGGATTTGAGCAAGAACAGTGCCAAATTTTAGCTAGGAACACTTTCAGCATGGTTTTGAAAGATGGGAGGGAGGGAGGGTATAAACCTGATGAATACAGGTAAAGAGTTCCAGGCTTTGGCAACCTTATACGAGTGCATTCAATACCCATCAGATTTGCTAGGCTTGTAGACAGGCTGGAGTTTTTGGTCACTGCATCGCAATGACTGACTGGGAACATAGTTGTGCAGAATGTTTTTAGTGCTGGACAGGCTGATGGATGCTGGATAATTTTATAGGTAGTAAGAAGCTGTTTATATGCTAGTTGATGGGGTAGTTCTAACCAGTTTAGGCTTTTCAGTGCTACACAGTGGTGGGTTCTGAAAGGGGTATTTGCTGCAAATTTATCATCTTTGTTATAGCATTGTTCACGTTTTAATTTTTGAGAAGCCTGTAGGTTAGTAAGGATGCGAGTGCCATAAAGAAGTGTGGGGAGGAGATAAATAATGACAAGTTGGGCTTTAGTTTTGCCACTGAGAACGTTTTTGGCTCTGTAAAGCATCCCTAGTTTTTCATGAGTTTTTCTTATGCAATTTTGTATATGGAGGTCAAATGTAAAATTGTCTGTGACAAATAAATGAATAAATGAATAAAGGCTTGCTTCACGGGTTTCATGACTTTTGGAAATTATTGTGACTGAGCTCATCAACAAAGTTTTAAGGCCACTAGTTTCTCTGTTTTTTTATTATCATCCACTATTACATCTAGTAGTTTGCTATGAGAAGTGACTTCAATGGTTGCAGTATCAAGACAGAGGACTTCAAATTTTGTTTTTACATAAGAGAGAAAAAGTAGTAGTTTGGTCTTTTTTGGGTTGAGCATGAGTTGTGAGTTATAAAGCCATGTTTCGGTGGCTGTTAAAGCTTCCTTAGTAATTTTTTGAAGGTGTACCATGTTGTCAGATGTGCAAACAAGAGTGTAATCATCTGCAAATTGTATTAGGATGGCTTGTTTTGTAGAAGTATAGAGGGTATTGGGGAAAATGTTAAAGAGGAAGGGACCAAGGATAGAGCCTTGTGGTACACTGGTAGTGATTGTGTGATACAGTTTTACTGACAGATAACTATTGGAGAGGTAGCTTTTGAACCACAGAAGGGTTGCCTGAGAGGGACCTAGTAAGGACATTTAAGGTAGATGTTTGCTGTAACAAACTGTGTCGAGGTCTTTAGACAAGTCTAGAAAGAAGGAAAAGACTAGTTTGCCATTATCTCTAGCTTTATTGACTAGTTTGCCATTATCTCTAGCTTTATTGACTAGTTTGCTATTATCTCTAGCTTTATTGACAGTATCTATATAGGTTAGAAGGCCAGTGGCAATACTATGGGAAGGATGGAAGCCATGCTATGTAGGGGATAGGAGCTCTTCCTGCAGGAAATAGTCTAGCAATTGTTTTTAAATATATTTTTCAAGTATTTTGGCTAGGGGAGATAAGATTGGTACTGGTCTAAAGTTTTTCATGTCTGTTGAATTTCATCCATTGTGCAGAGGGATAATGTGTGACTTATTCCAGAGAGAGGGAACATGAGATTGGTGGACTGACATATTTATAAGGATTGAGACAGGATAGGCAATGCTGCTGGCTATACAACTCCTCCAACTAACAATATGGATATAAATCACATGCTCCACAGTGGAACTGTCAACACAGCTGCAGAAGTTTGCCTATGTGAACTCATTATGTCAGATGTACTTTATTTGGACATAATTTACTGATAAAATATGTTGGGGAGGCCTCTGCCCCTCTGTATGGACACCTTAGAACTGAAGGGAGTGTCATTTGATACAGTGCAGCTATGGACACAAATACTTACAGTTACTCAAAGCTGGTTTTAAACACTTGAGTAAGTGTTCAGAAACTCAACACAATAATGGGTTAAGTGAATGTGCCATAGTACAAGTGCATCTTCCATTGTGATATATTTGTCTATGTGAAAGCATTTACATAATTTTAATGAATCAAAGAATATGTGTCCCTGTAATTACTTTGAAATAATCTTTCTGTATTGTTGACAGCATTGCCTGATGCTAGGTATAGCCAAACACACCTGTGGCGTACTGCTGTTGTCACTGTGATGATACAAAAAATACGTACAATGTGGATATAATCACTTATCTAAGTGTACATGTCTTCCTAAGGCAATAACATATATCATCTCATGTCCTAGTCACAAGGAGTTGTCTTATTACAGTTGGTATGGAAGGAAACATACGTTTACTCTGAAAAGTGGTCACAGACCACAAGAACATAGCAAAGGTATACATCATATATGTTTTAGCAGCCTGTTCTATACTATAAAAGGAAGAAACACACACTCACAGAGGACATTCAGTCCTGTACCTATCTACTCCCATAGCCTACAGGCAAGTGTATTATAGGCAGTCACCACAGAAGCAGTCTGAATTCATATGACTTAGACTGCATGTTTGAAAGAATGATATCAGCTGTGTCTTGCAAAGGAAATGTGTTTGCAAAACTCATGTCTCCAGACATGTAGGATTCTAAATGTTGCCAATACAAATGTGCATAAGACACATTTGTGTCCATCTACATTCACACACACACACATACACAGTCATGAGGTTCTCACTGCTGTATTCAAACTCCTTACCTATCTACTCACACATTCTACAGGAATCAGGAATGCGTGTGACACTCATGTGCCACAGGAGAGGTCAGACCTTAACAGTGTGAGAGTGCTTTATGGAAAGGATTACCTCCTCAGTGTGCCGCATACGGTATGTGCTGATGGACAGGGGGAAAAGGGGAGTGGGATCCATGTGGCCATGTAAAGGGAAGTGGGATTCATGTGGACATGTAAAGGGGATGCAGGATTCATGTGGCTATCTAATGGGGAGTGGGATTTATGTGGCCATGTAAAGGGGATGTGGGATTCA
This sequence comes from Protopterus annectens, assembly GCF_019279795.1. Lineage (NCBI taxonomy): Eukaryota > Metazoa > Chordata > Ceratodontiformes > Protopteridae > Protopterus > Protopterus annectens. The sequence continues at coordinate 412,072,342 of NC_056740.1, read as the reverse complement.
TGTGACCCTTTAAAAGTGAGTGGGATTCATGTGGCCATGTAACGGGGAGGGGGATTTATGTGGCCTTGTAAAGGTGAGTGGGGTTCATGTGACTATGTAAAGGGGGATTTCATGTGGCCATGTAAAGGGGAGAGGGATTCATGAGGCTATCTAAAGGGGAGTGGGATTTATGTGGCCATGTAAAGGGGATGTGGGATTCATGTGGTCATGTAATGGAGAATGGGATACATGTGGCCATGTAAAGGGAAGTGGGATTCATGTGGCCACGTAAAGGGGAGTGGGATTCATGTGGCCATGTAAAGTGGAGTGGGATTCATGTGGCCATGTAAAGGGAAGTGGGATTCATGTGGCCATGTAAAGTGGAGTGGGATTCATGTGGCCATGTAAAGGGGAGGGGGATTCATGTGACCATTTAAAAGTGAGTGGGATTCATGTGACCATGTAAAGGGGAGGGGGATTCATGTGGCCATGTAAAGGGGAGTGGGATTCATGTGGCCATGTAAAGTGGAGTGGGATTCATGTGGCCATGTAAATGTTTCTCAGCAGGGGCAGCCAAATAAGCACAGCTGTTGAATGACTTCTCCAGTGATACTATGACCATATCATCATATACAAATTGGTGGCTGTGAGACCAAGAACTCCCCACCTATCTAGTCACATGACCAATAATATGTATTAGGAGGTTGTCATAATGTTTAAGGTGTTTGCCTTACAGACAAAAGGTGCAGGGTTTGATTCTCATGTGGGATAATTGGCTAAGCTTAAAATGGCCCATAAGGGCAGTTAACCTAGTACTACTCTATGAATCTATGAAGCTGGAGCATATGCTACTGAAGGCAAGGACCACTGCAGAAGGCCAGCTTCTACATTGTGCGAGTGCACTTTATAGAGGCTGAATCATCGGTGTGTTACAGAGAAGATGATGTTGGGAGAAGAGTGTGACAGTGAAGGGGAATCAGCGTCCAGTGAAAAATATCCGCTACACTGCTAGTTGAGTGAGGCCAGTACTGTATATAGGGTCATGCATACCTAACTCTACACCCATCCCCTCATGTAGACATATTCACACACACACACACACACACACACACACACACACACACACACACACACACACACACACACACACACACACACACACACACACACACACACACACACGCTGACAGCTGTGAGAATAGAACTGCCTACCTATCTAGCTACACAATGTGGAGGACACAGAACTTAACACAAGTTCTATCACAGACGTCTGACTTCTGGAGTGTGAGAGTCCAGTATACATAAGATTAGTTTCTCATTGTGTGACAGAGAAAATATATTGTTACTGTGTGTGTGTGTTGATATGAAGGAGTAAGCACTATCTGCTTGTCAGTACTAAATACAGACTGCTGACATAGGTCACCTATGCTGTCATTAATGTATATTGCAGAACTGAGACTGAAATGTACCTGTTCTACATATTGTGTAGATGAGAGACTTACACAGTTGGGAAACACAGGATGGACAATGACGTATTTGTGGCTCATCAGGTTATGATGATGGAATGTGAACATTAATGAATGGTACTGTAATTATAATGGTATCTGCTCATGCATGGGCAGAGTGCACTGGCAATACAAAACAATCCTTAATGTTCCAATGTAGTTGGTCTAAGTTATGGAGTATGTGTGCTGAAGCTCGACATGGTTGCATATCATTTTCAAGTGTAAGTCCTGCAATGCAGACATAGCTGTACAGATTTAAGTGCTCAGTCAGCCACACAGATCACTGCTGTTCATGAGTGCAGTATGCCATTTCAATGCACTGAAGCAGTAACATCCAATTACAAAAGTTGGGTTTGTTTAAAATGCTTTCCTAAAGTGCAATGCTGAGAAGCTCATTGGTGCAGATGTTGGCAAAGTATTAGCACATGTGTGATTCCAGTTTGAGGTGTTGAACTTGGAATGTGAAGTTGCAGTGTTCATTGTTGCTCCGTGCCAACCTTTCTGCCAGTAAGGAGCAGAGAGAAAATGGTCTGATTGTGATTAAACATAGAACAGATCTGTTTTATGTTAATGTTTGATGTGTCATGGTTTCAACATTTGTCATGGCACTACTTGCTCATTTCCTTGAGATATACACTTTGTATGTTGGACTCTAACTTTGACATGTTAGGTTCATAGGTTCATAGGTTCATACTAGGCTATCTGCCCTAGGGCATTTATAAGCCTAGCCAGAGTGTGTGTGGCTTTCACCACCCCTTAGGATGAGAATACTATACCCATTAGTTTGCTGTGCCTCTGTCCAGCAGTGATACAGAGATGATTCCCGGGGTAAACCTACGATCTCCCATCTACTCGCCAAGATTTCTCTTGAACAGAATGCAGAATTAGTCCAAAATGATAAAAAAATCACTGAACCCACAGACATTGCCAACATACTGGCAGACAGGTTCAGTGCAAATTTCTCCCCTCCCCCCCCCCCCAAAAGCAGAAATATCTATCCCACCAGAGTCTAGCCTCCCAAACATCTCAGATGCCCAGGTGAGAGCTGCTCTCTCTAAAGCAAAAAACACAGCATCAATGGGACCGGACGGTGTCCCCGGCTGTGTGCTACATGAACTCAATGAGGAACTAAACCCACACATAAGGCTGCTGTTTAATCTTAGCCTTACTACAGGATACATACCCAAAGAATGGCGTACGGCAACTGTGGTCCCACTCCATAAAGGCGGTGCTTCTACAGACCCTGGAAATTACCGCCCCATAAGCTTGACGAGCCTTGTCTGCAAAGCTATGGAGAGGATCATAATGGAACTCATAAATAAAGACATTGGGGACCTACAGACACTGGATCCTACCCAATTTGGCTTTGTCAAGGGCAGATCCTGCCTCTTGAACTTGGTCAACTTTTTCAAAACAGTCACTAAGGCCATTGATGAGGGTAAGGCAGTTCACACAGCCTACCTTGACCTAGCAAAAGCGTTTGACACAATACCCCACCTGGGCATCATAGAAAAGCTCACCAGCTTAGATGTAAACCCATATGTCACAAGATGGGTTGCAAACTGGCTCAAGGACAGAACACACAGGGTTAGAGTTGCTGGTGCCATGTCAGACTCTAAGCCGGTCACGGCGGTGTCCCACAGGGCTCAGTCCTGGGCCCCTCTTGTTCGGCATTTATTTTTCTGAAGTGCAGGCAAACATAGGGGATTGTGGCTGACAAAATTTGCAGATGACTGCAAACTGGGCACCATAATTGACACTCCATCAGACACAGACATCCTCCAGAGAGGTCTCATAGAAATGGATAACTGGTGCCAGAGCCATGGCCTTAAGCTAAATGCCAAAAAATGTATAGTCATACCCTTTGGGAAAAACAAGGTAACCCCTAATTACCACATAGGCGGTAATCCATTAAACACGGAAGAAGTTATCAGGGACCTGGGGACCCAAGTTGACAGTAACCTCTCTTTGACACTCACATTGCCAAAGTGGTTAGGAAGACCTTCTACATTGCCCACCTGATCATGAAGGGATTCACATCCAGATCAGGAGAGGTCATTGTACCCCTGTACTCTTCACTTATCAGACCAATGATTGAGTACAACGCCCCATTCGGAATGTACCTTACCCGACACCTGCAGCAGTTGGAAAGACCCCAAAAGTTCCTCACCAAAAGGATAAAGGGGCTCAAACATATGTCATACGATGCCCGACTGAAGAAACTCCAGCTCTATTCAGTCGCATACCGTCTGCTCAGAGGTGATCTGTGCCTGACATACCAGGCCATGTCCAACCCAGAATTAATGGACATGCTCCACCTCAAAAAATCCAAATCCACCAGAGCCACGAGAGCAAGAGACTTAAACCTCAACACGGATATAAATAGGATGTGCTGGAGGGACAGATTCATCACCCAGAGACTCCCTACACTATGGAACAGAATCCCAGTCCATGGCCAAAACTATTTTCAAAAATGAATTGTGGTTGCCTCCCATTTGCATGATGTTAGGCAGCAAGCAAACAGGGGTCACTGCTGAAGGAAAAAACTAAAAAACATTAATTTTGTCAGCCTTCTGTGGTGCAAACAAGCTTAGCGGAGATGCATAGCCATCAGCACTCTTGACAGTACTGAGTGGAGAAAATTCATTTTCCACCCAAGTTTCTGTGTGACACAAGGTGTAAGCACAGTGACCTAAAGGAAAAAGCAGAGGTGAAGCAGGGTTCTAGTCCAGTATGTAGATAATTTTCCAAAGGGTGTCAGAATGTGATTATTATAAATAATTTTGCTCATGACTATAAGGCTTTATAGGAATGAATACCTTAAATATGTTGATTGCCCAGACTGTGTCAGTAATGCCTAATGAAATAAACTTTTATATCTACTATATATCAGCCATGTTTCAAGAAAAATTACTAGTGAATTGTGTGTACAATTTGTTAAACATGACAAGGATGGTATATATTTTAAAATAATTATTATGACTCAGCACAAATCCTGACTATGTGTGTTGGGCAGGGTGTCTTGTGAGGTGTGGGCATTATGTTTCCTTACAGTAAGGACTGTAGTCAAATGATATAAGATGACCATTTCATCCATCAGCCTACTAAAGATGTTACATTATAATGTGATGAGGCAGAAGAGGTGATGAGAGACACAGAGATGGAAAGACACATAAAAGTGTGAGTTACGGCACATTTCTGAACATCTTTATGGTGTGTTTGTGATTGCTATAGGGACAGAGAAGGGGAGGAGTGACAATGACCAGTGACCAATACCTCCACATACACCTGGTTGAAAAAGGTACAGGAAGTTAGAAACACGATAGTGACATGAGGACGGTGGTTTGTGGATAACAGATGTAGCACACAGTTATGCAAGTGATGTTTATATGAAGAAAAATTACATTACTGTATAACATACATCAGGATTTGAACCTTTGTCAGTAGAAATAAAACTTTCCAAACAGACGGATTATCTCAGCTCATTACAGAGATCATGCTCTAAGAATGTTCAATCACATATTGTAAAAGACACTGGCAATCATCATCATCATCATCATCTTCTTTCAGCTGTTCCCATTAGGGGTCGCCACAGCAGATCATCTCTTTCCATTTCTTCCTGTCCTCTGCATCTTGCTCTTTCACACCAACCGCCTGCATGTCCTCTCTCACCACATCCATAAACCTTATCTTAGAACTTCCTCTTTTCCTCTTACCTGGCAGCTCCATCCTTGGCATCCTTTTCCCAATATACCCAGCATTCCTCCTCAGCACATGTCCAAATCAACACAATATCACCTCTCTTGCTTTGTCTCCAAACTGTCCAACCTGAGATGACCCTCTAATATACTGATTCCTAATCCTGTCCATCCTAGTCATATGCAGTGCAAATCTTAACATCTTTAACTCTGTCACATCCAGCTCTGACTCCTGCCTTTTCGTCAATGCCACCATCTCCAACCTATATAACATAGCTGGTCTCACTACCCTTTTGTAGACCTTCCCTTTCACTCTTACTGGTACCCGTCTGTCACAAATCACTCCCGACACCCTTCTCCACCCATTCAACCCTGCCTGTACTCTCTTCTTCACCTCTCTTACACACTCACCATTACTCTGAACTGTTGATCCCAAGTACTTAAACTCATCCCCCTTTACAAACTCTACTCCCATGCATCATCACCATTCCTCTACCCTCCCTCTCATTTACACACATATATTCTGTTTTAGCCCTGCTGGCCTTCATTCCTCTCCTCTCTAAAGCATATCTCCACCTCTCCAGGGTCTCTTCAACCTGGTCCCTATTCTCGCTACATATCACAATGTCATCTGCAAACATCATAGTCCATGGGGCCTCCTGTCTGATCTCATTTGTCAATCTGTCCATCACCACTGCAAATAAGAAAGGGCTCAGAGCTGATCCTTGATGTAATCCCACCTCCACCCTAAATGTATCTGTCACTCCCACTGCAGTCCTCACCAATGTCACACTACCCTCATACATATCCTGTACCACTCTTACATACTTCTCTGCCACTCCTGACTTACTCATACAGTACCACAACTCCTTTCTAGGCACCCTGTCATATGCTTTCCCTAAGTCCACAAAGACACAATGTAACTCCTTCTGACCTTCTCTGTATTTCTCCAACAACACTCTCAGAGTAAATATTGCATCTGTAGTGCACTTTCCTGGCATGAAACCATACTGCTGATCACTAATCATGACCTCCCTTCTTAATCTAGCTTCCACTACTCTTTCCCATAACTTCAAGCTGTGACTGATCAGTTTTATCCCTCTGTAGTTACTGCAGCTCTGCACATCACCCTTATTCTTAAAAATCGGTACCACAACACCTTTTCTCCACTCCTCAGGCATCCTCTGACTTTCCAAAATTTCATTAAACAATCTGGTTAAAAATTACACTGCCATTTCTCCTAAGCACCTCCATGCTTCCACTGGTATGTCATCTGGGCCAACAGCCTTTCCATTCTTCATCCTCTTCATAGCTGTCCTTACTTCCTCCTTGCTAATCTGCTTCACTTCCTGATTCACTATCCCCCCATCATCCAACCTTCTCTCTCTCTCATACTCTTCATTCATCAGCCCTTCAAAGTACTCTTTCCATCTACCCAGCACACTCTCCTCACTTGTGAGTATGTTTCCCTCACTGTCCTTTATCACCCTTACCTGCTGCACATCTTTCCCAGCTCTGTCCTTCTGTCTAGCCAATCGGTAGAGGTCCCTTTCTCCCTCTTTAGTGTCCATATGCCTTATCCTTAGCCTTCGCCACCTCTCTCTTTGCCATGCACCTCATCTCCTTATACTCATGTCTACTTTCTTCATCTCTTTGACAATCCCACTACTTCTTCACCAGCCTCTTCCTCTGTATACTCTCCTGTACTTCCTCATTCCACCACCAGGTCTCCTTGTCCTCCTTAGATGTCACACCAAGCACCTTTCTAACAGTCTCCCTTACTAGCTCTGCTGTAGTTACCCAGCTATTTGGTAACTCTTCACTGCCTCCCAGTGCCTGTCTTAACTCTTCCCTGAACTCCACCTCACAATCACCCTTTTTTAACTTCCACCATTTAATCCTTGGCACTGCTTTCATACTCCTCCTCCTCTTCTTGATAACCAACGTCATCCTACAGACCACCATTCTATGCTGCTTAACTACACTTTCCCCTGTCACCATTTTACAGTCTGAAATCTCCTCCAGACTGGCCCTTATACATAGGATATAATCCACCTGTGTGCATCTTCCTCTACTCTTGTACGTCACCCTATGCTCCTCCCACTTCTTAAAATATGTATTCACCACAGCCATGTCCATCCTTTTCGCAAAATCCACAATCATCTGACCTTCTGTATTCCTCTCGTTAACACCATACCTACCCATCACTTCCTCATCTCCTCAGTTCACTTCACCAACATGCACATTGAAGTCCGCTCCAATCACTAGTCTCTCATCCTTGGGTACACTCACCACTACTTCATCTAACTCACTCCAAATTTTTTCTTTCTCATCCATCGCACACCCAACTTGTGGAGCATATGCACTAACAACATTCATCATTACATCATCAGTTTCAAGCTTCATAAACATCACTCTATCAGACACTCTCTTCACCTCCAAAACACTCTTGGCATACTGTTATTTTAGGATAACCCCTATCCCATTTCTCCTGCCAACCACACCATGATAGAACAATTTGAACCCACCTCCTATACACCTGGCCTTACTTCCCTTCCATCTGGTCTCTTGCACGCACAATATATCAACCTTCCTTCTCTCCATCATATCAGCTAGCTCTCTCCCTATACCAGTCATACTACCAACAATCAATGTTCCTACCCTCACTACTACACTCCTAACCTTCCTCCTCTCTGGCAATATGTTCAATAAAACAATTAGGTAGGCAGCAGTATTCATTACACTTATATCAATTGCAGCCTCCCTTGCACATTACATGATATTACGCAGACTGATAGATATGGCAGAGTAACAATATCACCTCAAATCAGTTCCAGTGTAGGGCAGTGGGCGTATTGGTATTTGTACTAAGCTAACTGTGCCAATGCAGTATAAGTCAAAAACTCACCACATTTTGCAATAACACTTGAAATACCATTTAGCATCATTTAATATACTTACTTGTTGCCAGATTTTGAGCAAATGTTAGGGACAGTTGATAAAACAGAAGAGGGTTAGAGAGATACACAGGTAACACATACACGTGAAAGAGTCTTATAAAGACAGGCAGTAATGCTTACTGCTGGAATAGAACCCTTGGCAAGATGCAAAATTAAGCTTACTGACTTTATTGCTAGTTCAACTAATTACAAACAAAATCTTACTTCACAAATGTAGAAAGCACAGATTTGAAAGGGACAGTGATAACCTATTAAGGCAAGGGGATATGTAATATTAGCCCCCCAGCAAAGTAATGACAATATGAAAAAGGCATCAGATGAACTTTGTAAACATCTGCTTAATGAGGTGTCAATAGTAAAAAGTGGTGAAGATAGAGAGAGATGGACAGAGACATATGAAAGGTTGGTGTCACGGGTCATTAATGTACATCTTTATGCTGTGCCCACATTATTAATCGGTCATGCTCTGCATCCCTGAATGATGGTGACAGGATCAAGAAGGTGTAGGAGAGGATAAACATGATTACGACATGAGTAGAATAGGGGGGGTTTAATAATTCTTCCGTATGGGCATGGATGTCTTTTCAAACGCTTTTTTTGCCAGAGTATTCAAAATATGTTCATGAAAGGTTGTAACTGGATATAACTTAAGATGTATGTGATTAAATATTAATAATGTGGCATACATCTGGAATCAAACCCTTGATTCTGTGACCAAAATGCTACCTTCAGACAAGTGACTTATGTCAAAACACCACAGAGGGTCTTGCCTTTTACTCCATCCAGCAGTGTAACAACTATTATACTAACTGTTGCAAGTTAGGACCTTTATTCTGCCTTTACCCTGTATTCCTACAGTGCAGCATGTTTAAACACTTTTGCATGAAGATAACTTGATTACTCTGGATGATGGCAAGAACTCAACACTGAAGCTCTTTTCCATGATACCCTCACCAGTTTTTTGCCACAGCTTATGAACAGCCATTCACCATCACTCAGCATTTTGTATGATGCCAAACTCTGCGAAAATGCTGATGGAAAATGTGTGGCCATGCGCATTGTGTGTAATTCTATTTTTTCACCAGATGAAGCATGTGAAAATGGGGTTGATAAGAACATAGTAAAAATGGGGGCAAGCAGAGGGGAGGACTCAGGGTAAAGAATACAAGAATTTGCAGGAAGGTAGTGGGAGTGAACCATCGCTATCCACTTCTCCACAACATAAATGCAGAACTCTAGAAGAACGTGCTGAATTTGGAATGTCTCCACACCATGGATGTGAAACAACAACAGAGTGATGTTATGGAGCCATTTGGACCAAATCAACTGCATCAAGAAGATATGTAGGAGAACTGGAGAGTTATGTATGGGGCAAGATGAATGTTCAGAAGGGCCTTAGGAATGTGAGTGTCAGGTGGCTAGGGTAGGTGAGGAAGCAGATGCAGGCATACAGGACATATAAGACAGACAGAGATGGGGATAAACCTGACTGGGGATAGACAGAGAGTGTAAGAGGCACACATTCATCAGCATGAGAACAATAAGAATATAGTCCTCACACTTAGAACTGTCTCCTGCCTTAGTTTCTTGTGTCATTGCTCAACATAACATCATCTTTACAATAAGCTGAAACAACTTCCCCACAAAGTTGAGTCGGGCACCAAGGCTGTTTTCAGTGATACTCTCCGCCAGCCCTGTGAGCTCTTTCCTTGGTGACAAACTCACCACTTCCACTGCTGCTACTCCCAGAGAATACCACTGCAACATCAGCTGGGGCAGAGCTACCTGATGTAGATGGAGCAGGTATGCTAGGGGTTGTGCAGGCAGCAGTGACAGGTTGTGACCTCGAGGTGCTGGGTGTCTGTGCTGTAACCTGTGGAGGGTTGGTGGGCTGATTCACAGTGGTTTGTCTACCTCCCTGTAATGAATTGCATGATTTTTAAGCAGAAATATATGACAACAGAACAATAATTGAAAAACCAAAAAATAGAGAGAGAGAGAGAAGGAGAGAAAGGGTGAAATGAGACACAAAAAGAGAGAATCGGATTAATGACACGTCACATAACTTTATTATTACAATAAATACACATCTATGATTATCAATTCTGTACACCTTTGCCACATCCAGGTATGTCGGGAATGTATTACTGTGCTGCACCATTAATCAATTAAACTGCTGATATGAGAAATACAAGTATTTATTTGACTGTGGCTGTACTACATAGGTGCTTATCAATATCATACATGGAATTAATGCATTTAACATTATAAAAATAATACATGTTGAAGTAGAACAGTTCTTAGTGTATTTAGCATTGTAAAAATAATGCATGTTGTAGTAGAATCTACATTCTTCTTGTGTGTATTGAACCCACATACTATAATTCCATTGTAATCTTTACCTAATGCAAGCAGCAAGAGCTATATGAAAAGGCATGCATGCTTGCTGTTACAGTTAATGTCTTCATGCTGAAGTTGCTACTGATCTGTGAGATTACAATAGGTATTAGCCTTACAGTTGGTCCTGATGCTTATGTACTCCATGCCTCTCTGAGGCGATTTAACCTCTCTTGGTGTGCCTCCCTGTTCACTGCAATGTCTTCAGCAGCCATGCAATAGGGAAGAAGAGATATGAGCGCATAATGAATACCAGTCTTGGCTCTCTATTTAATGGAACGCTGATAGGGTTTCAGCACTTCTAAACTCATCCTGCCATTTGTTATGGAGGTCCTTTTTGTGTCATTTCAGGTCACTATAGTGGTGATGACAATTCCCTCCAGAGCACAGGATTTCGGTTGCAGTGGAGACTGCTTTGACTATGCTTTCCCCTGCAGCAGCCTATGTCTGTAGCACATCATGAATTGTACCACAAGTATCCTGAACTAAGGCCATTGATGAGGGCAAGGCAGTTCACACAGCCTACCTTGACCTTGCAAAAGCCTTTGACACAATACCCCACTCGGGCATCATAGACAAACTCACCAGCTTAAATGTAAACCCATATGTCACAAGATGGGTTGCAAACTGGCTCAAGGACAGAACCCACAGGGTCAGAGTTGCTGGAGCTATGTCAGACTCTAAGCCAGTCACAAGCGGTGTCCCACAGGGCTCAGTCCTGGGACCCCTCTTGTTCGGCATTTATTTTTCCGAGGTACAGGCAAACATAGGAGGATTGTGGCTGACAAAGTTCGCAGATGACTGCAAACTGGGCGCCATAATTGATACTCCAGCGGACACAAACATCCTTCAGAGAGGCCTCATAGAAACGGATAATTGGTGCCAGAGCCATGGCCTTAAGCTGAACACCAAAAAATGTATAGTCATACCCTTTGGGAAAAACAAGGTACCCACAAATTACCACATAGGTGGTAATCCATTAAGTATGGAAGAGGTAATCAGGGACCTAGGGACCCAGGTTGACAGTAACCTCTCATTTGACACTCACATTGCAAAAGTGGTTAGGAAGACCTTCTATATTGCCCACCTTATCATGAAGGGTTTCACATCTAGATCAAGAGAGGTCATTGTGCCCCTGTACTCTTCTCTTATCAGGCCAATGATTGAGTACAATGTCCCATTTGGGATGTATCTCACCCGACACCTGCAGCAGTTGGAAAGACCCCAAAAGTTCCTCACCAAGAGGATAAAGGGTCTTAAACATATGTCATATGCTGCCCGACTGAAAAAACTCCAGCTCTTTTCAGTCACATACTGCCTACTCAGAGGTGACCTGTGCCTGACGTACAAGGCCATGTCCAATCCAGAATTAATGGACATGCTCCACCTCAGAAAATCCAAATCCATCAGAGCCACGAGAGCAAGAGACTTAAACCTCAACACAGAAATAAATAGGATGTGCTGGAGGGACAGATTCATAACCCAGAGGCTCCCTACACTCTGGAATAGAATCCCAGTCCATGTTAGGCAGAGCCCCTCACTGATTCTATTCAAGAGAAATCTTGACGAGTGGATGGGAGATCGTAGGTTTACCCCGGGGGTCATCTCTGTGTCACTACTAGACAGAGGCACAGTAAACTAAACCCTAAAAGGGTGTAGTATTCTCATCCTAAGGGGTGGTGAAAGCCACACACACTCTGGCTAGGCTTATAAATGCCCTAGGGCAGATAGCCTAGTACGAACCTATGAACCTATGAACCTATGAACTCTGCAACACTCCACCTCAGTGTTCTAAATTTAGCACCATCATCTTCCTCAGTAGCTATGTCTGCAAAAGTCAAGCAAAGACTCTTTCTGAATTGACATCAAATTCAGCTCTTGCATGTAACAGTTAGTGCGCAAAGAAACACAACCATGCCAAGGCAATTTGCACGCTGGTAAGTAGAGAGATACATTGCCAGAGAAACAGGCAGGGATTTCATCAAAAAGCAATGAAATTTTGAAAAAAACAGTGAGATTTGGCATGCGTGATGCTCATCTTATTCACAATTATTCCATTGATCAACAATGAAGGGCTTAAAAGCTTGTAAGCCTTGATCTTCTGAAGGCTAAATAGGATGAACTGGTGCATACTGTTTTGGAGTTACACTTTGTAAAGGTTAGTCGTAACACAAAGGAATCAAACCTACGAGATAAGGAATGTATGAATTTAAATCTATATTATTATTTCTTTGTACTGCTGGAGAACTCCCTTTCAAGCATGGTCATTATAGAAAAACTGTTTTCAGTATTATTATTTTATTATTATTTTCTGTTGGTTTACCAGGATAGTCCATTGGGCCAAGAAGAACCCGTTTTCAATGGAGTCCTGGGGAGAAAAGCTCCAAACAATCAAAGTTACAATCGGTTAATCATGATAATTATACAAGAGTAAGAGATTCAAACAAACAATTACATAGTATTAGAGGAAACAATACAGCTAGTACAAACTAGAGCTGAAAACTTTTACAAATAATACAACTAGTAATGTAGCATACAGGTGGTACAAACAAAGAAGGAATGCTTCAAGGTACTTAATGAGAAGTACGGTTACATATCAGCAATCTTACATGTAAAGGGTACAGTGTGGTGTATTCTAGTGGATACAGTAACACAAGAGTGTATGAGATAGGAGGAATACTAAGGAAATATTGCAGGTGTAGATAGGGGAAGGAAAGGTAGATGGAAATTACCAGTGTTAATTATGTGGGTGAAAGCAAGAGCATTCCCACTGGGATACTAGATATGAATGAAGGGATTTTTGAAAGAAAAATGGTTGGAGGTGGATGCAATTGATGGAGGTAGGGAGTTCCAGAGGCGTGCTAAACCATGTGATAGAAGATTTTGCCTGGGGACGAGTTGGTTTGTAGACTTCTAATAGATTTTGGTTGTTAGACCTTAATACTCTATTGGGTAGATGCATTTTAAAGGTAGAAGACAGAGAGGGACAGAGGGAGGGGTTGAAGATTAGCTTGTGTGCAAGAGTTAGTTGAGTATAGGTGAGATGCTTGGGTAGTTCTAGCCAATGTAGTTGTTGGAGAGAGGAACAGTGGTGGGTGGAAGACTTGTGGCTGGTAGCGAACTTGGCAATTTTGTTATAGGAAAGAGGAGAGTTGTGTTTTCAGAGAGGACTGTATGTTAGTTAGAAGTGGTGCTCCATAGAGAAGTGAGGGGATAAGAAAGGAAGTAGAAAGAGTGATTTTAGTAGCAGGTGTAAGGTAGTGCTTTTGCCGATAGAGCATACCAAGTTTTTGATGGGTTTTTTTGATATTTAGTTGTATATGGGAGTTGAATTTGAGCTGGTTATCAATTTGGACACCAAGTAATTTGGTCTCTGAGACCAGTTCCAGAGGTGTGTTGTTTTGACTAGTAATAGAGAATGTGTTACTATCGAAATAGGTGACTTTAGAGGGGGTGAACACCATTAATTTGGTTTTAGAGGCGTTTAGTGCTAATAGAGATATACCTCACAGAGGCCTGCATGTGCGACTTTCAGAAGTCTTGTACTTCATTTCCATGTAAAAGTCAACATTTCATTGCATATAAATAAAAGATCCACATTATCATGTTTAAACAATTTCACTGACAATCAACTCTGTTGTGCATGTATCTCTTTGATGGTATATAGTAGGTAGAAAAGTACAGGAATGCTAGCATTAGTGAGACTTTTTATGCAATCAGCATAGTTATGTTATTCATTTTTTTTTAATTCTTCCTACATAAAATGCTGTGAGAAATGGCATTTCCTCACACTTTATAAGTGTACCTGTCAGTTAGATCTGAACCTTCAATCACCTGTGTTTTGTATCTGAAAGGTCCAAAAATTGTAGCGAACACAACCTCAAAAACGACCAGTAATAAAAATAAAGGTTGTAGGAAAGTCACCACATCGACACGGCAAGGAAATGCACTTTATTCCACACACCACAGCACAATACGAAACCAAACATTAAGGCTTCATTTCTTTTACGTTTTCTTCAATAATAAGACTTCATCAGATAACAATAATACAGTTCATACAGATTTAAATAATACATTTAATTAATCTCAGCCAATAAGAAACGTGTACAAAATTTAAAATAACAAAGGACGTAAAATGTTAACCATTGACTTATTTATTTTTATTATTGTATCTGAAAGGGGTGCATTTGTATATTGTGCCACAAAGACATTCCCCACACTGTCCAGAGTGCTGACAGCCATTCAGTGCTGCTAAGCCTGTTTATGCTACTGAAGACTCCTGAAATTAAATTTGTCATTTTTTTCCTTCATCATTGAAACACGTTTACTCTCTGTGGAGCAAAGCACAGATAGGAAAGGGAAAAAAAAATTAAAAAAAAAAACATGACTTGTAGCTGCAGTCATCAATAATTATACCACAAGCAGGAACATGCATCATTTTCACATCTGCTCCATACATTACAAGGAGCATGCAGACTACACATCTAGAGTATGTCATGTGTCATCAATGCCTCAGAAAAGGGACGCACAATGACAGGACAGGCTTGGCATAGTAAAGATAATTAGTCAGGACACAAATTGTTCCACTAGCAATTACTTCATGCTGAATTATTATGAGAGTTTATACAGCATATTTGACAAACCTGACCACATTACTCATGTAAATCCATTTCTCTTACAATACTTTATAACTTGTCATATGATACAATATTCCTAGCTACTCTTATTATTAATGACAACAGATGTCAGACTATACAACTACAACAATTTTGCAACATCAGCTGACATTCCTCATGATTGGAGAAAGGCAACAGTCATCCCTCGGCACAAAGGTGGGGCATCTATAGACCTTAGAAACTACAGACTGATAAGTCTCTCTAGTCTTATATGTAAAGCCATGGAAAGAATTATCATGAAGATGATCAATAGAGATATAGTAAACCTACAGACAATGGACCCAAAACATTTGATTTCATCAAGGGCAGATCAAGCCTACTCACCTTGGTGGACTTCTTTGAAAAGGTCACCAAAGCAATTGATGAAGGCAAAATCGTTCACACTGCCTACCTTGACCTGGCCAAGGCATTTGGCACAATACCCCACTAGGGCATTGTTGACAAACTCAAAAGGTTAGGTACAAACCCATATGTCACCCGGTGGATTAGCCAACTGGCTCACACACAGGACCCAGGAAATTAAAATTGGGCAGTCCACTTTTACAAAGAGGCCGGTCACATGTGGAGTCCCTCAGGGATCAGTCTTTGGACCACTCCTTTTTGGCATTTACTTTTCAGAAGCCAAGGCCAATGTTGTGGTCTCTGGCTGACTAAATTTGCAGACAATTACAAATTAGGATCTGTCATTGAATCTCATACTGACCCAAATGTTCTCCAGGAGGGGCTGACACAGACAAACAACTGGTGTCAGAGCCATGGTCTAAAACTAAACGCCAAGAAATGCATAATAGTATCCTTTGGGAAGTCATCCATCCCTGGTAACTATCATATTGACAACACACTCCTTAGAGCTGACCCAGCAGTCATGGACTTAGGGACACACAAAGATAGTAATCTAGCCTTTCACCATCATGTGTCTACAGTGGCGAGGAAATTATTCTATGTTGCGCCACTTATAAACAAAGGTATGGCATCTAAGTCCAAGGAAGTCATTGTTCCACTGTATTCGGCATTCATCAGACCTATCATTGAGTAAATTTCCCCCTTTGGTATGTACCTAACCAGGCATATCCAACAATTGGAATGTCCACAGAGGTTCCTCACTAAAAGAATGCAGGGCATAAGTAAAATGTCCTATGCAGAGCACCTCAAGGCCCTATCCCTGTATTCTGTCTCCTACAGGCTTTTGAGGGGAGATCTATGCCTGACATACAGGGCATTGTCAGACCCCACTCTGATGGACCTCCTGCATATCCACAAAACAAACAGCACCAGAATTACCCATTCTAAGGACTTAAATATTGCCTGTGATATAAATAGGATCTGCTGGAGAGATAGGTATGTATCCCAGAGATGACTGTCTTTGGAACAGGCTCTCCATCCATGTGAAGCAGAGTTCCTCCCTAATCCAATTCAAGTGCAACCTGGACAATTGGATGGGAAACTGGAAATTCATCCCTGGTTTGGCACCTATATCCCTAATGGACACAGATAACCTGTAAATGGTTTGCCTCCCAGGCCCATGCTTACACTTATCAAGGGTATCAGAACTTGTCAGAAATTTGGGATGCATGGCTAGGCTTAAAAAGGTCCTTGTGTTCTTTGGTCTAGTAAACACCTATAAACCTATGAACCTGTAGTACATTAAGATATGGAACAGTTGTCAACTATTTTAGCATATACATTTCATATACAACATATTAGTCTATAGTTATTCTGTATATGCAAGCTGGATTCAAACCCTGCATCATCTATCCTGTTTTTTTTAAACTCACTGCATTTATACCTTGTGCTACAGTAATACTTAGGTAAGATATAGAATTTCTTCACTTACTGCTGTTCAGAGTGCTTATTAAAGCAGACCTCTGCCACTGTAAAATGCACTAAGGATGGGATTCCAAATTAAATGTCTCGGTCTGTACCTTAGTACGCTTTGCCAAAACACCTGCAAAGGATGAACACAAAAAAAAGAAAAAAATTAAGCAGTAGCAAACATCAGGAAATAATACTGAAAATGCAGGATTGGGAGGTTTCATTACTATCATGACACCCATGAGAAACCCACGCTCAAACTAGGTATAGCATAAAATGTAATTCTGGCTTGCTGAAATGTTCATAGAATGTCATTTTAGCTTGTCAGGAGGTGCCCTGCTGTACAAGCCAGTGACCTTTGCCAAAGTAATCACACAGTCTATGCCATGTTGTGCAATATAATATTCAGGAAACAGCTTCAACAAGGAGAACAAAATGCAGGATCACAATGTCAAGAACCACAGCCAAGGCCATCAGGTCTAGCACAGATCAGGATTCACAGGTACAAGTACCAGCTGCAGATGTTACTGGCAGGTGTAGGTGTGCACTATAAGAAATGTCTCAAAATAACATGAGTCATTTGTGTCAACACACTGCATGGATGCTAAGTTCATTTTCTGTGCCAATGTCTGATGGCCTATGGGGTGCCTGCATGACAAAAAGCAGTTAAGAGAAAATACAGCCATCTTGAAGATAGTATGTGTGAGTAGCAAGGTTATGGGTTGCACAGCCCCCACCAGTAAAAGCTGCATGGAGGGAATGCCCCCTGTAAGATGCTATAATATCATTACAGTGAGTTTTAAGGCTCACTATATTACTCTTCAGGTCACCTTGTCATAATCATGGCAGTCATAGTAATGGGTCCTGTACTTCTGACATGAAGCCAGTGCAGAGAGTATGTGCTGCTATTTTTGGTATATTAGGCAGCAATGGTGAGGCAGTCATAGTAATGGGTCTTGTACTGCTGATATGAAGCCAGCACAGAGAGTATGTGGTGTTGTTTTTGGTATATTAGGCAGCAATGGAGAGTCCACATTCCTTTTCTTGCTGGGGCACAACATGAGCACAATAGCTAGGAGGTGGGGCATATGATGACCCCTCCCAAAAATGTCAATAATGTACAAACATGTGTATATCAGTATATTACATAATACATAGTAGAAATATAATCCATAATGCTACATATTGTGCTACTAAGGTGTGCAAAAGACATACATACCTACTGTTCATTTCAGTACTAGCCAAGTGTGAAGCTTTTCATAGGATTGTAGCCTTGTAATGAAATATCATAGTAAGTTTTGCAGACTAATATGTCATGACCCTAATCTACATAACATATTCCAGATATAGAAAAATACACACACATTAACTTCATGTAATTTTTTACTGCATATTACATAAACTGTGCAGGGTGTGGTCATCATTCCAGTGGAAAAAAACTTCTCTATTGGTGATAAATAAATGTGATTTTTAATTCTGATGTATTGACAAACACTAGCTTCTTGCACACATGCTATCACATTGGAAGGTACACCTTCTAAGAGGTTATATCTCCCTTGACTGAGAAAATGTCAACCAAGTATGTCAACATTGCTCTCAGACATACACCCATATAAAACATATCACCGACCTTGCAGTAGTGATTATATAACTAACCTTTCCGTTAACACATATCCTACCACCTAGAAAATAAACTTACATTATCTAAGCATCTGATGTTTCGATGACAGGAAAATAAAAGATGGAATGGCCATAGTAACGTATTTCTGCTAGACACAGCCTGCCTATTTAGCCCCCCCCCAAAAAAAAATTGAGAGCTAGTGACATTTTATTTATGCTTTTGATATTACACTGGGATGAAGGTGTATGAACAAATAGCCAGACTTATATATTTCTACCTGGTTCTGTCAGATATACAAAAATAGCTGCTCCTTTGATGTTAACTATGGATGGAATTGGAAGAAAGAATGACAATGGTCATATATTTCAGCTTGTTGCTCTCAGACAGTACACTGTCCGCACACAAGTCTATTAATGGTCATGCAACACTAATCGTGTTGTCTCATTAATCTGAATAAAAAAGTTATACACTTTTTATGTAACCGTTCTTTGTTAAATTGAAGTGGATATGAAACAATAACATGGACACAGTAATATATTTCAATGTGGTGCACTCAGACATATATAAACAGCATGCCTCATTTCCCGTTCCTGAAAAAAGATGTTAAAAAGTAATAACAGAGGGAGAACAAATGGCTGCAATAAATGACTTCAATTTGTTGCTCTGAGACTTAGACTGAGGATGCCTTTTCACCTTTTACCCTAAAAGATAGTCAGCTTCTTGTATACCAACAATATGTGATTATGAAGAACGTGGGAGACGTCTGGCAGTTAGCACAAAGATATAAGGCTATGAACTAGTAATATGTAATAAGGTGCTTCTGTAGTGTAGAGCTTTATTTCTGCACCCTCCATTTGCCTACTGTGTTACTCTGAGCAAGTCGTAACAAGACAGTGGTCTGTGAAAATTGAAAAAAATGGGCTGAGAATCTCAGTGGTCTCTTATAACTAACTATTAACCTATAAGTATTTATAACAGTAAGGTATTTCAGCTTTTTGTACACAAGACAAGCCATATAATGGTCATTCAGTGGTGATTTTCTTTCATGTGCTGCACCCCCATCACAAAAACAAAAAATAAAAAAAAAACACAGTCCATTTTGTATGCCTCTATGATGTTACACTGGGATGAAAATGAAATTGAAACAGCTGTGTTAGTATACATCTCATATTTTTGCTGCCAGACTTACAGTACACAGCATGTCTTCACCCCTACCCCAAAGACAGACACTTTTTTGTATCTTACCCCTCTGCTCTAATGTTAGAATTGATTATCTTTGTGGATATGTACTTGTGTCTGTTTCTCCCTCACTCTTGTAAAGTGCTTAGCCTTAGCTTAAATAAAACTGAACTGAGAAAGGAGGAAAAGATGATTCGAAAAATCATTACTTTGGAACAGAAACCTGACAGATATGAACCTATGATTGAAAAATAAAAATACAGACAGACAACTGAGTAATACACATGGCACAGAAAGGGTGTGCAGCCAGGAAAAACAAACCAAATTAAAAATTTTAAAGAAAAAAAAAATCCCACAAAAATTGCTGCTAATAAAGCAGTTCCAATTTTGAAAGACTTCTGACTCACTTGATCCTTTATTGTAAAATGTCCTCTAAACAATCAATCCTTTAGTAATGGACAAAGGTAGAAATGTGTGTGTGTGTATATATATATATATATATATATATATATATATATATATATATATATATATATATACATACAGTAGAGAGTTGATTATCCAAATGAATTGGGATATTGGGTAGTTCAGATAGTCAAACTGTTCATATAATGATATAATTGAACTGAATAAAAAAAACTTCTAAAAATCTTGTTTTTTTCTGCACACAGAAATACACTTTTCAACCATTTAGCAATTCCTGTGGAGAATAAAGAATATTTTTCACACACAAAATGGAAACAAGCTCAAAAACATGGTCAATTGCATATGTGTAACGTTTATGTATTCAGACTTTATGATTTTTCCTACCGTTTGGAAGGCTGGTTTGGATAATTGATGTTTTGGATAATCAACATTCGGATAATTTACTCTCTACTGTACACACACACACACACACACACACACACACACACACACACGCACACACACATATATATATATTTATTTATACATACACATATGAAAGAGCCATGCTGTCTCAAAAGGTGACAAAAATAATAACCAGCCTCAAAAATAGTTTTCTGCTTTGTGGCACGTGATGAAAATAATTTATAGCACAAAATCACTTGTTAAGGTGAATTGTGTACATTGTCCCTGGCATTCATTAACAACTGTGCAGGCACCGCACCATGCCTACATAAAGTGAGTGTTTTAGAGAGAGGAGCAGAAATGCTAATTGAATATGCATGCTGATCATCACACCTACATGATAGCAAGCACCTTTCCGTGGCCAGTAATAGTGTTCGTGGCCATGGAAAGATGCTTGCATACAACAGCACACAATGCAAACAAAACAGATCACATATAGGCAGTGCCCAGATATGAACACACACTGTAGCCCACACATATTAAGGACAAGCAGAGGGACACAATACAGAATGAGGGGAAGCCAAGCAGTGGAAGAGGTACACATACATGTGATATAATAAATAACAATGTTGTAAATGGGAAATGTTTAAAGTGTGATTTGTATCTCACAGGTAAATGTGACGAGAAGCATTCTGAACATAAAAACCTAGAAGATTGCTATAATGATATTTCCTGTGAATGCCAATCCTGCAGGTAAGCATAGAAGTAATAATAGACATACTGATAAAGGATGTGGATAAAGACATAAAACTACATGTAACATGCATGTTAATTAAATAGTTATCATAAGATAATAGTTCTCAAAGATGGAAGATACATTATGGGGTGAATGCATTGAATACATTCATAACATTTAAGGATGTATACACAGAGATTTGAAGTATGAAAGGTGACAGCACTGATTAAGAACAAAATGACATTATAGCTGTAATGTCAGGTAACTCTGAAATGAACATGTCTGTGCAAAGAAATGTAGGAAAGGGTTTCATTACCTACAAACATATAATAGGCAAGTGTTGTATGTTTATGTAAATGATGCATGGCAATCTAATAACAAACAGCATACATAAGTGACCCATGTCAACACTGACCAGATGACATGTCAGGAGTAGAATGTTGCTGTTGCTGACTTGCAAACATGTCTGATATACTAATACTGGGCATGATCACATACATGTCTGATATACTAATACTGGGCATGCTCACAAACGCCTGACATACTAATACTGGGCATGCTCACAAACATCAGGAAAAAAAATGATCCACAGACCAACAGGCTATAAACAAATATAATTTAATATACCAAGATGCTAGCGCTTTCAGGTACAAAACCCTTCTTCAGACATATAATACACAGCAATTCACTTGATACTTAAATAAACACATGCTCACAAACATGTCCGACGTACCAATACTGGGCATGCTCACAAACAAGTCTGACATACTAATACTGAGCATGCTCACAAACATGTCCAACATACAAATACTGGGCATGCTCACAAACATGTCTGACATACTAATACTGAGCATGCTCACAAACAGATCTGACATACTAATACATGGGCATGCTCACATACAATTACAGAGAACAGTAAGAGAACAGCAATCCAACATCGGTAATACAATAGAAAGTGTTGTAACAGTGTACCAATCACATCTCCTGATGGTCACTCTGCATTCCATACAGATAGGCACGTTTATGGAATCATATCCACCACTATGCTATATGTCATGATGGAAACAATGGCACAACATGTAATACAGGGCATAATTATTTTGTGAATAGGTAATGCATATGAGCAAATAATGACCTAAGAAACATTTGCTGCATGTCAGGTTAGAACACATGCTTGAAAAGATATCACAGATATGTATAACAATCAGGGATGCCACAGACATATGCTTGTCAGTCATATAAGGAAGAACATCCCCAAAGGCTGGACAGCGCTGTCATACCATATAAGGTGTACCTACATGGTATGACAATGCATGAAAAAGCTGGCCCGTGAGAGTGTGTAAGCTACTGTAGTCTGACAGACAGATGATAGCAGATTCAAACCCCTGCCTATTATAGAAGACATTCTCCAAACCCTGCATTGACTACTTGTTCCACATCAAATAGTAGTGGAGACTGTCACAAATAACTAAACTGAATGTGTGTGTCAACACAGAAAGTGTGGCTATCATATGAACAATTAGAGTTAGTGATAATGCCAGACACAAGCTACACATTACTGTCTACACAACATGGAGCATTACAATATGACTGATTGTCTTTGACAAGAAAGGTATTCTCATTATATAGGAGACACAATGTCCCAGAACTGTCAGTATATCTGTTTAGGTATGCTATAAATGCCAGTACTCAATGACTTGTCACAGGTGGACTCACAGGATGACATGCCCCAAATAAACATTTCAATGCCATGTACTCACAAACTGTGATGATATATCATTGTCCAACATAAAAATGGATAACAAAAAGTAGATATGAATGTGTTTTTTGTAAGCGCATTTCATTCATATATTGCTCCCCCTGTCAGGAATTGAACAAGCAATGTGACTCTACTAATGGTATCTGGATGAACCACAAGTGCCACAGTGGAGGTGGCCTGTCACAATGTCAATGGACACATTATCACAGTGGTACATGTCAGTCATGTTTTCATAAGTTCATAGGTTCATAGGTTGGTACTAGGCTATCGGCCCTAGGGCCTATATTAGTGATATGTACAGTCACAATAACACTGACACAACGTACTCTGAAGATGAATAGATGAATTTCAAGTAACTACCCAAGATCAAAAGCTAAATTTCTTTGCCTGAAATGCAAGCACCGCATGATCTTATCTTATCTTGTGACAGTTCACAGTTAAATGGACGGCACTACCACTGTTTATAAGCTGGATGTTTATGATAAAAATGTGTCTGAATTGCACAGTAACACTGTCAGCTACATATAATTTATGTTCTTGCAGGAAAGTAAGACGGTGAAGGACACCCCAACAGCAGGACTCCAGCATCCTACATATGTAGTTACACCAAAGGACACCCCCATAAATGGACTCAAGCATCCTATATATGTAATTACACCAAAGGACACACCCACAGCTGGACTCATGCATCCTACATATGCAGTTACACCAAAGGACACCCCAACAGCAGGACTCCAGCATCCTACTTATGTAGTTACACCAAAGGACACCCCCATAACTGGACTCAAGCATCCTACATATGTAGTTACACCAAAGAACACCCCTACAACTGGACTCAAGCATCCTACATATGTAGTTACACCAAAGCACACACCCACAGCTGGACTCACGCATCCGACATATGCAGTTACACCAAATGACACCCCTACAACTGGACTCCAGCATCCTACATATGTAGTCACACCAAAGGACACCCCAATAACTGGACTCAAGCATCCTACATATGTAGTTCCACCAAAGGACACCCCTGCAACTGGACTCAAGCATCCTACATATGTAGTTGCACCAAAGAACACCCCCACAGCTGGATTCAAGCCTCCTGTATATGTAGTTACACAGTGTACAAAGCACACTATCAAAGTCACTCAACACAGGAGAATGTACACTCCAAATGTGACATACTACAGGTATGTGAGCAGTACATAACCAGTGTGTGGACAAAATGTTATTCTCCCTGGTGATACTGTAAATTACTTGTCACAGATTGCCACTGTAATTCTAAGCCATAATTAGATGTATACATAAAGGTGGCTATGAGGTGGCCAACATTACATGACTGCAATAACTTTTGAAGCAGCGATGGAATAAAACCAGCTACCTGCGCACTTACAACATCTATGCTGCACATTATCAGCTGTCAGCACCACAGCAGAATGCTGAATGCACTTGGGACAGGTCGCATCTATTAAGGAAGGAGGTCAGCACTGTATTGTCAAGTAGCTTTATCTGGAAAAATTAGTTTTACAGCCAATCAGGGCTTGTAAAAGTTGTCACTACCTATGTGTGCAAAAAAAATCATAACTGCAATGGCAGTCACACTTGGCAAAAGTTAAACAATGCTGTAGTTGAACATCCTACCTAGCTGTTTACACATTATTGAGAATATTGTCACACAATAAGGCACCACAGTAAAAATCTGACGTTAAAATATCTTCAGTTCTGTTGGAAAACAATGACCTCATCAGTGTTATTTCACCACTGGTGTAAGCAAACAATATAACTGTGTAACTGTATGCTCTCACTGATGT
This sequence comes from Protopterus annectens, assembly GCF_019279795.1. NCBI lineage: Eukaryota > Metazoa > Chordata > Ceratodontiformes > Protopteridae > Protopterus > Protopterus annectens. The sequence continues at coordinate 412,047,402 of NC_056740.1, read as the reverse complement.
CACACACACACAAAAAACAGATTTGAGAAGGATGGAAACTTTTACCACCCTCCTCACATAACAAATGTTTGCATCACTTCCCCTTTAAAAAGATTAAATGGTTATCTTTCAGCCCACGGCATTGTTACTTTAAGTATTAAGGTTAACATTTGTGGACAAAGCACTGCTTAAATAAGAGAGTTTCATTTTTGTAATGCATAAAAAATAGTACTCATCACATTACAAAGAATATGCATAGCTACAGCATTGTGTAACACTGAAGTTGTTGATGTGAAGGGTGGCATTAGGCAGTGGTGTGTAGTCATCATTCAGTTTGAAAATTTACTCAGAGTGTAGATTAAATGTGCACATGCTCACCCAACTCTAAAGAACCACACACACACACACAATTCTACTATGTAGGGTATTGAACATCCTTCCTATCTAGTTTACACAATTTAGAGAGCAATGTAATACAAGCAAGCACCACAGTTGAAGTCTGACTCTGAAGGGAGGGATAGCACTTATGGCAGAATGACCTCATCTATGTTTTTCATGCAGGATGTTTCCATTAAAGCTGTTTTAAGGCAGCTATATACACATTTAGATACATCCTCTGCAGGGAATTGGAGACAGCAACAAACAATACACACATGCATACAAGTTTTCCATGACTGGTATCAAACCTCCTAATCTATTCAGTTTACACAATCTAGAAAGCACTACAAAACTTATAAGTGCCATAGAAGAAGTATGACTCCTGTGGAAGAGAAGGCATGTTAGTCAGCATGACCTCAACAATATGTGTGTGTCAGAGAGAATGTTACTGTAAAAGTTGTTATAAGGGAACTGTGTACACAGTTAAATACAACCTCTGTAGGGGAAATGGAGACAGCAGCAATCATTACACACACACACACACACACACACACACACACACACACACACACACACACACACACACACACACACACATTTTCCATGCTGAATATTAAATCCCCAACCTACCTAGTTTATACAATCAACAGAGCAATATAGTGCTCACAAGTGCCACAGGCAAAGTCTGACTCTGAAGGCAGAGATAGCACTTTTGTCAAGGTGACCTCATCATTGTGTGTCAGACAGGATGTTAATATAAACTTAGGGATATGGGAACTGACAGAAAAGTTAAATGCATCATTATTAGGGGAAGTAGATTCACCCCCCCCCCCCAATGATACACATAGTCTCACACATGCAAAAAGCCTGACATGCTGGGTATTGAACCTCCTACCCACCTAGATTACACAATCTGGAGAGTCATGTACTAGTCACAAGTACCACAAGGAAATACACATAACGCTTATCTGAAATTTGACATTGGAATATTTGCAAAGGTCGATGTTCAGAAGGGATAGTACTGTATATCCCAGGTCATGCAGCAAATGCGTATGTGTACACAGGACAATGTAACATCACTATGATTTTCACATGTAATGACATACCTTGATAATGCAATGTACAAAGTATCCTTATTGTACATTGTGGTACTGTGAAGGACATTGACATGTTACACATAATGGGATGACATGCACATTGACTGTTGTATACAAGTGGCTTATCAAGCAAACATTCCTGTGACTTCATGATTGCACACTTGTATTGCCTCATACATGCACTATGTGACAGCAGGACCAACATGGAAGTCTGACATAGGACACTTTACTGCAGAATAACAGTGATGGATGTGATTAGAATGGGTTAACCAAGCTAGTAACGCAGTGCACATGTGTAATGACTGTACAGCAGACACATTACTTCCTCATAATTAACTAGTTGAGTTAACATCCTTAACAAAGAATGTTCATCTTTGGGAAATGATAATCCATACAGACTTTGTGCAAGAGAAAAGTATGATTCTATGCTCCCCAGTGTGGTTTTCTTGTGCTGTTGAAGCAAAACACCATTGAGCTGATTTGCACTGCTCATGACAAAGTGTTATCTCATGCGTAATTATAAACTGAAATATTGGACTTAGCACAGTAGTTAGCAGTATTCTATGCTGCTCTGTGTCGACTCCTACACAGTGATCTTTACAAGACTACGTTTACAATAGGTAGCAGGCAAATTAGTGTAACCGCAGGATAAAGATGTGCTAAGTAAAGGATTAGCAATATGTAGTGAAACAGTAGTTAGACAAAACATTGTGAAACATGCCGTCATCCATATGTATCTGAACATTTTTAACATTCCATTAAGTAATTCAGACTTAGGTGTTATCTTAGCTCAATATCTGTAAATGGGTCTATTTTAGAACCTCAAAGTTTCAAAACTTTGAACTTCATATGGTCCAGACCATAAGATCAAAGTTTTGAAACTTTGAATGGTTAAAGTGGAGATCGCCATAGAGTGCAGAACTTGTAATTTACTATTCTCTTTACTGTAGCGTGATCTAGGAATTGGTATATTTAATTAGCAGGAGGTGTGGGGGCTGCAGAGGCCTTGCCTCCCTGTATAAACGTAAAAAAAAAAAAATGTTATTTCTTTTATTGAAGTTTCAAACTTTCAAAACTTTGATGTTATGGTCTCAATCATATGAAGTTTGAAGTTTTGAAAGTTCAAGCTTCCAAAGTAGATCCCTGTAAACGTATGTTTGTGAAATGTTAATAGTTACCAATGGATTTCAGCAAACATGACTCTATGTAAAAATCTTTACTACCTAACTGATCATTGCAATCTGCGTATCCAACTATTTATATTGTTTAATTTACAATAAACTGAATAAACACAGCTTAGCACAGCAGTGCAAATTGAGAAAAAGTAATGGATTATTTACATTTGCTGTCCGGCATCAAAAATTGGGCAGATGTAGAGGTAGGAGCATAATAATATCGAAGAGGGTTGATACATTACCATGGTGACATGGAGGCAGGGACAAAATTATTTACCAATGAAGAAGGATAATGGAGCCTCACAACAATTTGTAGCCAACAGGTACAGCTACATTACCGAACCAAAACACTTACTAACTCATTCTCTCCAAGGGAGCGCAAGAAGTTTGCACTGTAACTTCCAATGGGCAGAGCCTAAGCCTTTTAACAGAATCAAATTATGTCCCACATTTCAAACAAATGTTCATATCTGTGGAACCATAGGGGTTATGAAAAAAGTATAAATGGCAAACCGTTCAGCACAAAGAATTTTTATAATAGTAGTATTCTTTAGGTTCTGAGTCTTAAACCAAATTTTATAAGTTACAGTAAACACAGTAGCTATTACATTTGTAATATTTTGTAAACAGCTTACAATATCTCAGCAACCATTCAAGTCACACACATACTGTCAGCAGCATTTTATTCATCTAGCTGAGAGCATTCATATGAGGCTAAGGAGTTCTGTATGTGTTACTTGGTAGTTGAGATACTTAGAAAAATTATATCTATATAAATTAATATCATAAGAACAACAGTTAATATCTATTTACCTGCACTAGACAGAGTTTGAATATTAATGCAGTTGAGTTTGCCATTGTGTAAGCTTTAAGATGAAATCTCTTAAAACCTTGTAGATGGCATGGTTTTGGAATTATTGATGCTAATATGAACAAGCAATATTTGATGCCTAGAGACATCAGTAGGATTTAACTGCAGATGCACCTGGAGGTGTCACTTGGAAGTAATGAGTTAACAATTAGCTGGTGGTTGGAATAGAACATGATATTGTAATCTTGCTATACATTATAACATTAGCTCCACATGCCACAAACAAATTATCACTTCCTGGCCATAAAATAAAACTGTTGAAGCACATTGAAAATGTATGGAAGAAGGAGAGTCGAACACAGAAAGTTAGAGATAGATGCAGAGAGAAATGGCACAAATATGTTTTGTTTGACATGTAGGAACATCTGCAAACTGTGCTAGTCTTACTTATGAAATCATCAGTAATCAGTCTTGACTCAGTACAATAAACTGATTGCTACAGGTACAAATAAGGGATGGAATAGTACAATAACCATGAATACCTGGTTCCCTATTGATTTGTCGACAGCTTAGATTGTCGAATGCGTATTCATTGACACCTAAACTTCGAAGGCTTAAAATAGCGAACGGCCACACCATCAAATTCTTTCCTCGGGAAAGAATTTACATGGCTGTTCTCGTAGATTTGCCCTTTCCCCAATGTAGAGCGGTTTCGGAGTTGGTATATTTAGTTGGGGGGTGGGGGTGCAGCCCCCCACATCGGGGGGGGGTGTAGCGGGCGAAGCCCTCCACTATGTTTGGGTGTGTTTGTTTATTTTGTTTGCAGATGGCCAAGTGAATTCTTTCCCTAGGAAAGAATTCAATGATTTGGCTGTTTGCTGTTTTTAGCTTTCGACGCTTAGGTGTCGATGATTTTGGATTTGACAACCTAAGCTGTTGATGTTATGATATACACATGAATACCTAACCAGGATAAGGCTGGCTTACTAAGTCTCCCTGCTGGGGCTGCAGTGTTTTTGAGAATGATGTCTTGTTGAAATATATGTAAAAGAAATGTACTATATGTAGAAAAATAAAGACATTTGCAATTAAATTTATGATAGGAAAATGAAGTGCCATGATGTAACATACTGATGTATTACTGTAATCATACCCACAACACTATGGCAAAAAGCAGGCTATAAGCAGGGTAACTATCACAACACACCAAATAGGAATTCCTAGTCGAATACATCCAGCAGCCAATTATTGTCAAATTATCTGTACCTTAGTACTGTCTTTAGTATGCCTTTATTCTGTATTCCCACAGCATAGAGGATTTAAGCACATTTGTGTGGAAGCAACTGGACCACTGCAGATTAAATTAAAATCATCAGCTTTTGCAGTAAGAAGTTAAACAGTGTTGACTGTCATTCATCACTGCTGCACTATGCAAAACTCTGTGCAAATGCTGAGGAGATAAAGAGAAGGCTTTTCCATGTGCCATTTCTGCTTTATATCTCCTGCTATTAAATGAGAACCTGGCAAAATTTCATGCCCCCTAAACCCTGAGAACACTGCTGCCTATACAGAACTGTTCACAGAAACCCTGTACAAGCATGTTAATAGCTGCACAGAGGTAGCTGTACCCACCAGGAAGAAGTGCAGAACTAACTAAAAAAACAAGCCACCCTGGTGGAATAACAAAATCAATAGGCTGTATAATAGGAGGAAGAAAATCATGGCAAAAATTAACAGAGCTAGCACCCAGCAGAATAAAAACACTCTCATCAAACTAAACAAACAACTCAGAGGACAAATAAAGTCTACCAAAGCCAGATTTGAGGTAAGTTTGGCCTTCCGGGCCAAGGACAACCACAAAGCATTCTTTAGCTATGTCCGCAACCTCAAAGGCAATACACAATTGTTTGCAGAGCTTATTTTAAATGGAGCAACCTATACTGAGTCAGAAGATATAGCAAACCTACTGGCTGATAAATTCAGTTCCAACTTTACCCCTCACTCCCCTTCAACCTTCCCTCAGGAAATATTATCAAATGTAACTCCACCTACTATCACTAGGGAACAGGTCCTTAATGCTCTCTCTAAGACCAAGAACACTGCATCAATGGGCCCTGACAATATCCCAGGATGCCTTCTAAATAGCATGAAACATGACCTATCAGAGCTTCTAGAATTATTATATAACTGTAGCCTCAAAACATGCTTTGTGCCTTATGAATGGAGAAAGGCAACAGTCATCCCTCTGCACAAAGGTGGGCCAGCCACAGACCCTGGAAACTACATACCCATAAGTCTCACTAGTCTTATATGTAAAGCAATGGAATGAATTATCATAGAAATGATCAATAAAGATATAGTAAACCTCCAGACACTGGAACCAACCCCGTTTGGTTTTGTCAAGGGCAGATCATGCCTACTCAACCTGGTGGACTTCTTTGAGAAGGTCAGCAAAGGAATGGATGAGGGCAAAATCATTTACACTGCCTAGGCATTTGACACAATACCCTACTGGGGCATTGTTGACAAACTCAAGAGCTTAGGTACAAACTTATATGTCACCTAGTGGATAGCCAACTGGCTCACAGACAGGACCCAAGAAGTTAACATTAGGGAGTTCACCTCTACAAAGAGGCCAGTCACAAGTAGAGTCCCTCAGGGTTCAGTCCTTGGACCGCTCCTTTTTGACATTTACTTCTCAGAAGGCAAGGCCAATGTCAGTGGTCTCTGGCTGACTAAATTTGTAGATGATTGCAAATTAGGAACTGTCATTGAATTTCACACTGACCCAAATGTTTTCCAGAAGGGCTGACACAGACAAACAACTGGTGCAGAGTCATGGACTAAAATTAAATGCCAAGAAATGCATAATAGTATCCTTTGGGAAGTCATCCATCCCTGGTTCATAGGTTAGTACTAGGCTAACTGCCCTTGTGGGCCATTTAATGGCTAGCCAATTACCCCATGTGAGAATCACACCTTGCACCTTGTGTCTGTAAGGTAAACAACTTAACCATTATGCCATCCTCCCACCGATGGTAATGATCATATTGACAACACACTCCTTAGAGATGACCCAGTAGTCAGGGACTTAGGGACACACATAGATAGTAATCTAACTTTTGACCATCATGTGTCTACAGGGGTGAGGAAATCATTCTGTGTTGCGCAACTTATAAACAAATTATGACATCTAAGTCCAAGGAAGTCACTGTTCCACTGTGTCATCAGACCTATCATTGAGTACAGTACCCCCGTTTGGTATGTGCCTAACCAGGCAAATCCAACAATTAGAATGTCCACAGAGGTTCCTCACTAAGGGAATACAGGGCATAAGTACAATGTCCTATTACAGGGCATAAGTAAAATGTCCTATTACAGGGCATAAGTAAAATGTCCTATTACAGGGCATAAGTAAAATGTCCTATTACAGGGCATAAGTAAAATATCCTATTACAGGGCATAAGTAAAATGTCCTATTACAGGGCACAAGTAAAATGTCCTATTACAGGGCACAAGTAAAATGTCCTATTACAGGGCACAAGTAAAATGTCCTATTACAGGGCACAAGTAAAATGTCCTATTACAGGGCACAAGTAAAATGTCCTATTACAGGGCACAAGTAAAATGTCCTATTACAGGGCACAAGTAAAATGTCCTATTACAGGGCACAAGTAAAATGTCCTATTACAGGGCACAAGTACAATGTCCTATTACAGGGCATAAGTAAAATGTCCTATTACAGGGCATAAGTAAAATGTCCTATACAGACTGCCTCAAGGCCCTATCCCTGTATTCTGTCTCTTACAGACTTTTGAGGGGAGATCTATGCCTGGCATACAGGGCTTTGTCAGACCCCACTCTGATGAACCTCCTGCATATTCACAAAACAAACAGCACCAGAATTACCCATTCTAAAGACTTAAACCTTGCCTGTTATATAAATAGGACCTGCTAGAGAGATAGGTATGTATCCTAGAGAATACCCCATCTTTGGAACAGGCTCCCCATCCATGTGAAGTAGAGTTCTTCCCTAACCCAATTCAAGTGCAGCTTGGACAATTGGATGGGAAACCAGAAATTCATCCCTGGTTTGGCACTTATGTGTCTAACACAGGTAACTTGTAAATGGTTCATCTCCCAGGCACATGCTTACATTTATCAAGGGTGTCAGAACTTGTCAGAGATTTGGCATGCATGGGTAGGCTTAAAAGGACCTTGTGGTCATTAGCCTAGTAAACACCTATCAACTCATGAACCTTTGATCAGATTAAACATGTGAAAAAGGGGTGGATAGGATAGTGGTAAAAACTGGGTTGATAAGCAGAGGGTAGCACTGAAGGAAAAGGATACAGGAATTTGCAGGAGGGTCGTGGGTGAGCAGCATAGCTAGTTTACACTTTTACAATGAATTTCATCACTTTGCAAAGTCACCATATCAGTGATGGGTGACAACAGTGGAATAATACTGCATGGCCAATTGGACCAGATCACTTCTGACAGGTTGACACATAGCCAAAGTTGAGAACTATGTATTGGGCGTAATTATTTTTGGAGGACAGATGCCCATTTTTTTGAGGGGGAGAGGGGAGTGTTGGAAAAGGTGCTTATGAATGAGAGGGTCAGCTAGGAAGGGTAGGTTAGGAAGCAACGACAGACATACTTGACATGCAAGACAAACAGGGATGGTGAAGGAATCAAAAGGTTGGGGACCATGATTGGGGACAGGTAGGGGACCTTGGAGTTGCACATACATCCAACATGAAAATAGTTAGAATCTAGTCCTCACTGTCAGAACTATTAACACTAGTTTTTGCAGCAGATCTTGGAGTCAGTGCTAGATGTGGCATCATTATTGCAATGTGACACAGGACCCTGTCATCCCTGCTGATATGTACACAGAGGCCCTATCCATAATATCCTCCACCAGCCCTGTCAGCTTCTGCTGAGTGACAAAATAGCCACCTACGCTACTACTACTGCTCCCAGAGAATACCACTGCACCAGCAGCTGGGGCAGAGCTGCCTAATGTGCTTGGTGCAGATAAGGCAGGGGTTGCGGAGGCAACACTGCCAGATGTGACCCTGCAGTGCTGGGTATTTGTGCTGCCATCTGTGGATGTATGGCAGGCTGACCCGCAGTGGTCAGTGTACCTCTCTGTGCTGCTAATGAATAATGTTTATCAACAAGTTATGCAAACAGCAGATTGTTATTGAATTATAACCCCTCCCTCAAAAAACAAACAAAAAGAAAAAGAGAGAGAAAGAGAGAGAGAGAGAGAGAGACAAGGTGGGGGGAGGGGCAGCAAAAAAGTAATTCAATATAAGTCATGTAACAGTATTGTATGCTTTAAACAAACTTTCACTTGGCAATACATAAACAACTGTGATAATTTACTATTGCACACCTTTGAAACATCCATATATGATGGAAAGGTATTTATATGGTATTAAATAAACAGCTGCCATTCTTTCACTATGATGGATTGGACTTATGCAGTCTAACTTATAATTACATTTACCATGATGTAATTCTTCCTGACAGACTGTTGTTAAGATCTTATAAATGATTATAACTTTATAAAAACATGCTGCTTCTGGGTACTGAACCCAGACACAGTAAACCTGGTTGGGTACTGAACCCAGACACAGTAAACCTGGTTGGGTACTGAACCCAGACACAGTAAACCTGGTTGGGTACTGAACCCAGACACAGTAAACCTGGTATTCTAATGCCAAATGCAAGCAGTAACACTTATTTAGGAAGGCATTCAAGCTTGAGATGACTGATGACCTATGCCTGCTTGAGATGCTATTGCTTCATGGAATTAAAAAATATTATAACTTTAATTTTTACTTGATTCATACGTACCGTGTTCCTCTCTGAGGTGGCCTAATCTATCCTGGTTTGCCTCACGGTTTTCACAGTTTACAACAATCACCTCTACAGCAGAAATATACATGAAACCAAAATGATTAACTGTGTTGAAGGGTTAGATAATTACTGCCATACCATAGACAGGTTATGAGTCAGAACACTTATACAACTAGGGGGTGTTCCCAGTCCTACATTCAGCCCCCCATTGACTTAGAAGGTCCTGCTTGTGCTTTTTAAAGACATTGAAGTGCTGATAACATTGTTCCCCATTGTGTGGAATGCCAGTTGAAGTGGAGACAGAATTTGATAACCTATTTCAAGCCTCAGCCTTATAATGAGACCCAGTATTAACCTCTTGCAGTGCTTCACAAGGAGTGCTACAAATATCCTGGACTCTTTAACTGTCCAGTTTTGTGCTCTAAGTTTAGCACCATTCTCTCCACTGCCAGCAGGAGCAGTCCTAGGTCAACTGGTGTCCTAGGCAAAAGGGCTCCATGACGCTCCACACCACACTACCTGGTGCCCCCATCCTGGTCTACCTACACAAAATAAATACTGGAAAAGCGCCCCTGCTAGACCGGCGCCCTAGGCGGCTGCCTAGTTGGCCTATGCCCAAGGCCGGCTATGACTGCCAGCCATGTCTGCAAAGTCAAGCTTACAAACTATGTATGAATTGGCACCTAATTCAGATCTTACATATTACTGGTACTGCTCAAACACGCAAAGTCTTGCTACCTGTATTTGCATGATTGTAAGAAAATGGACCCATTGAAAGAGGATTGGCACTACTTACAGCACATAACAGTAAAGCTGTGACACATGGCACTGATCTGTGCCAGGTGTGATGTTCCACCCATTGTCACAATTCCAGTGTTCAACAATGGACTGCCTACTAGTAATAATATAAGTAAGTAGGGTTCACATGGATGTAACTGAACATGCTGATCTGTTCAGGTTGGTTTATGTTACATGCATACGTCAGAAGACATAAGGGCCCTAAACAGGTAGTTACAATATATGATGAGTCATGATGATTAAAACAAAAGCATTGTGCTCAACATACATATGCTAGTAATTTGTATGACATATAATTATTGTCATGTCTTAGAAAGGTGGACATATATTAGGTTACGTATTTATGTAATACATTAGTCATATATACAAAAAAGCACATTGTTATTATGCAAGGCTTCCTGATAAATTGATTGCAATAATTATGTTTAACATTATCATATTTCATTACTTTTACAGTCCTATTAAAAACTTTCTGACAATTTGCTTCTTACACCCTTTTTAAAAAGTATCACCTAGCTGGATTTGCACACAATAGCTTGAAATATTTATCTAAATTCATTTGTCTTACAGCTTGTGCCATAGTGATAGCTCTCTAACAGGTAGAATTTCTTCTCTCAGCACTGTCCAGAGTGCTAAAGACAGTGCACTGTTGCTAAGCATATTTGAGCTACCTAAGGCAGCCTAAATTAATTTTTCACTTTTTTCCTTAAGCAGTGAATGAGACGCCAAATGTAGAGCAAAATACACCTTTAAAAAAAGTTGCACCTTAGATGGTGTAGTGGTACATTGCTCTGACTATGGTGTATAGAGTTGTGGGTTCTACACTTGGCAGCGTTGATTATTAAAGCTTGGGAGGGTGGCCTAACAGTTAAGGTGTTTACCTTACTAACACAAAGTGCAGGGTTTGAGTCTCACAAGGGATAATTGGCTAGGCTTAAAATGGCTCACAAGGGCAGCTAGCTTAGTACTAACCTATAAAAAGTTATATTGCGATAAATAGGAGTGTGATCTCTACATATGATTAACATAATGCTTCATATGTCTTATTCCTGTCAATTCACTTGTTACACCTTGTACCTCCGAATTTGACATCTGTCAGGGCATTGATTAAAGTAAGCACTCTCCTTGTTGGGGGGGGGGGTGCAACAACACCAGGCTTGTTTGAGCAATCTAAGGTACCCCAAACTAAATTTTCACTTTTTTGAGAGCAATTGTACCTTAGAATGGAAAATAATGGAAAAGTAAATATCTCAAATTATGGCAAAGTGGTCTGTAAACAGGATTCAAACAACACTTAATGTAACTTATTTCTGTTGATTCACCTCAGTTACATCTTGCACCACAGAGAAAGTTAATTGACTGGTGTATTTTTTTGAAAGATTACTATCCATAGTGTTGCCAGACATGCAAAGCTACCAGGTGTGTTTTCACTACCTAATGCAGCCTAAACTAAATTTTTCACTTTGTTCCTTAGGTACTGAACCATGTTTACATGATGACAAACAGAGGTTTATGGTATCGCATATATGTAGGAAGGTTTGGTGTTATTATCTGTGTTAGCAGGAAAAGGAAGATGTGCTGTGTTTGTATATTTCTATCACACTGGAATCCACTGCAGTAGATAAGGACATTACAACATTTTGGTGTTACTTATGTAATATTGCACTGATATTTGTTAAATTGTTAATGCATGTATGTATTGCAAAGTTTAAACTTGTGTTATCTCCATTACAGAGGTGTTTTACAATCTGTGCTGATTACTGAGTTCAAAATATGCTTATTTTTATGTGCATTGTTTGCAGAGGGTTGATATGGGAGATTAGAGTAGCAGGATATGGTGTGGGGGAGATGAGTTGGATTGGGTGGTTAGTGTAGAGGGTGTGGTTGGTGTGTGGGGGGGCTGGTGGATTGGGGGTATTGGAAGTGCTCATAGGGGAAATATATATATATATTGATATGGGAGTAATCAGTGCTATAATTATGATGCCCCACCACTGACCCAGTAATCAAGAAGCCTCAATCTTTACCATTGGCAACAATGGGTGAAGTACTCACTGGGAGGATGACAAGTACACATACAGTAAAGTGCAAATTCCCTTAAGAGCACACAGAGACCACAGACAGTCTGGGGTAGGTTTCTCTCTCTTCCTCCAGATCCCCAATAAGACTCTCCACTGGCACAGCTATAGAATTGAGATCTCAGCTGAGTGGTAAGCCAATATCTCCAACACCTTCTGTCCAACCAGTGCTTCATGTCCCTGTCCAAGTAGATCATACACACACACACACACACACACACACACACACACACACACACACACACACACACACACACACACACACACACACACACACACACACACACACACACACACACACACACACACACGTGCACGCACACACACACACACACACACACACACACACACACACACACACACACACGCACACATGCACACACACACACACTTACTTTGAGATTTGATTTATACACAAACACACATACCTGGGAAAGGCTGGCACAGGTTTACTAGCTATGCCCCCTTTTGCCCAGACTATAAGGTAGTTATCACTGCCACCAGCCATCTCTTTATCAGCTACTTTAAGGCCATTAACAAAGGGGGTCCAATCTTACTGTGCAATGTTACTATTAATAGAAATGGTAGTTTGACCAAGAGCAAGGCTATTAGGAGTGTCCCACACAGTGTCAGCAAATAAATATGCAAGTACTCCCAGAACTTAAATATGTCTCTACACAGATCAGCCACAATGAAAGATTTAAATATATTTAATAATAAATAGTAAAAGAACAAGAAAATATTCCGTAAATAATCATAGTTACACCAGAGTTCAATATCACAGGAAATATTTAAAACAACATTGCAGCACAGTCTCAAATAAATAAAGAAAACATCTAAGCTATACTTCAGTATATTCCTGCCTGTATCTAAGAGAAATTACTGTACCCTAGTTGACTTACTTACAGAAAAAAACAAGTAGGCAGATGTGGTGAGTGGATGTTCTTGTCAGGTCAAAGACAAAATACAAAATGCACAGTTTCTCTCTCAGAGAGTTCTTAAATTAATATACCAAATATTACTGCTGGATTAGCTTTCATGATAACATCACTTTTTGCCATCTGACTTTAGTTCCAAAGCTAACCCCCTCATTGCTAGAAACTGTCAGCATTTAGCATCGCCTTGTAAAAATGAAAATACATAGTCCTCGGATGTTTGCAGCTGCTGGAAGACATAAAACAATAAAACACTTACAAGACAATGCAGAAGTTTCCCTAGTTTTAGACATCTTGTCTCCTTGCTGCATTGAAACCATTTTTTAAACTATTTTATTTTATTTATTTATCTATTTGCAGTTGTTTAACCAGGATAGTCCATTGGGCCAAAAGAACCCGTTTTCAATGGAGTCCTGGGGAGAAAAGCTCCACATAAAGATTATACAGAGATTATGTTCTACATACAGATTATACAAAGATTATGTTCCACACATAGTTTACATGAGGATTATAAAGAAAAACATTCTATAATTTCTGGTTAAACGTTAGAAGTAGTATATATGTTTTTTTTTTTTTTGTTTTTTTTTCTGAAGTTTTGAAAGTTAACCCTCTATGTTCCAGTTTCCACTATTAAAATATATAGATTTACATGTTTACAATAGTTTATCTACATTTATGTTCTCTTTCAGTAGGGTACACTGTGGACACGTCTCTAAGCTGAGTACTCTATGACATATCTCTTCAGCACACATGTCTGTACAGACCATCTTATATGACATACAGTTCTAATACATTTGTAACACAAGCATATGAATCATGTCGATATTCACAGATGATACATAATCATTTACAAAATTCCAGACAGCTGTGCTGGCAGCATCTCCCTTTTGTTGCACTTCTACATACATCATGTGAATATTGACAAATGATGTATGAGAACACAGCCATTACATGGTTAAGGAAAGGTTGTACGGAATCTGACAGGCATCATTTTTCATATTTGTATGTGCATGGGATCTTAGGCTTTGATCTAGATATTGATTGTGTGTGCTGTCATTTGCCTTTTAGTCAGAGCCATGGCATTCTGGGCACACATCCATCTGGCAGCACCATCTGTAGCAGGTGGTTAGTCCTCAGATGCCTAATAAGTACCTACTGCTGCTGGTCCTGCCTGTGGTCCTTGAAATTGTGGTCCAGCCCCTTGCTGTCCTTGTTGAAGCTGTTTCCTGAGTATTATATTGTGTAACATCACACAGACTGTAAGTATTTCAGCAGAGGTGCCCGGGTCATACTGCAGTGCACCTCTCAAAGTGTCTAGACACTGAAACCTTGATTTAAGCAAACCAAACACACATTCAATGGTATTCTTAGTTTGTGCATGGGCCTCATTGTATCCTTGCTCAGTGGGGTTGTGTGGGGTTCTCATGGGAGTCATTAACCAGGTTTCCAGTGTATAACCTGCATCCCTCACCAGATGCCTTTGCTGGATGTCACCACTAGCAAACCTGGTGTACAGCTCACAGGTGTGCCATATGTGTGAGTCATGGACATTATCTGGGTTACCTGCACAAACACTGTAGATGATCCCTTGGGCATTACAGACAACCTGACAGTTTATGGAGTTGAAACTATTTCTGTTGAAGTACTTCCTTCCCTATTTTCCTGGTGGAAAATTTTATTTCTATGTGCATGCAATCTATGGCTCCAACACTTCAGGGAAGTGTTCTCTTACATCAATTCCTACATGGTTCTTGCTTTCTCCAGTGGTGTTTGTCAGAAATTGATATGCTACCATGCATGTAGCCGTATTGCATTTAAAAACTGATTAAATGTTCTAGAAGCTGATGCCTGTGACACCACTAATATATCCCCTGTGGGCCTCTGGAAAGTACTAGCAGCTAGTATTTATAATGCTAAAGATACCTTTGTTTTCATGGGATGGGTTCTCCATGATTTTCATGTGGCCTGAGATGGGTGCAGCAGAGATTGTATAATTCCTCCACTGTATACAGTGAGGTTAGGAAATTAACTTTTTTCCACTGTAGTGCAATCTTGGAGTTGGTATAATTAATTTACGGGGTGGGGTGGGGGTTGCAGGGTGGCTTGACCCCTGCAGAAACGTAGTAGAAAGTGTGTTTGTTAGTTAGGTGGTGTTGTAGGTGGAGGTGATATTATTTACTTATGCAATGTCATTTTCAATGTTAATGAAGCACATTTTTAATGTTCTGAGTTTTCAATGTTTTGGGTTTTCAGTGTTTTGAATTTTTGATGTTATGGTCTCAGTGTTACGAAATTCAACGTTATGAAATTTCAATGTTATGAAGTAGACCCATGTGCATGTATGCATGCATTTATGTACATTATGTATATATGTATGTATGTATGTATGTATTCTGGTGTGTATGTGTGTTTGTGCTGGAATTTATGCAACCCTATAAATTTCATCCATAGTGCTCAATAAAGTTTATTTTCTATTTTAGTTTGTTAAACAGGGTAGTACACTGATCCCTACTGACCATTTGGAGGCACAGACAGGGTGAAGAAAGCTCAGCGTAATCACAGAAGGTAGATAATCCCATAAATGATACAATACATAAATAATATTAGTAGAGTAGAAAATCAAATGTGAATTAATTTTAGTAGTAAATATGAGAGAGAAACAGCAGCTGAGAATAGATGATTAAAATAGAAGTGATGCAGGAGAGGAGGGAGTTAGGAAAAGCACTCGCAGTCAGATTTTTGAAGAAGGTGTCTCAAGTTGAGCTCTGAAGGTTGGGAAAGAGGAGAGTTCTTTAAGGTGAAGGGGAGGAATTCACAGAATTTGGGTGCAACAATAGAGAAGGAATGGTCAGTACAGGGCAGGTTGATTTGAGGTGTCTGGAGGGAGAGAATTAATTAGGAGAGGTCGTGGAGGTTATAGGGCATGGTTTTATTATGGAGTTTGGTTGCAAACAGCTGAAAGGCAAGTGGTTGAAGTAGTTTGAAAACAAGGTACCTTCGGAGTAGCTTGATTCTGTAGGAGACTGGTAGCCATTTTCCCTTGGAGAGGGTGATGCAGTGGTGTTCCTGAAGGGAGAAATTGGAAATGAATCAGCAAATTTTGTTTTCAATGGACTGAAGAGTACATGGGTTTTTCTAGAGGCTATGATGGGGAGCCCATGTTTGAGTCGAGCAAGGAGGACTCTTTTGCCTGTTGTAGCTCTAGCTGTCCCTGCGATAAGGGGAGATATTTTCCAGGAGTAGAGTAAAAGAGAACTGGCCTTTTTCCTAAAGTTTTCACTGGTCTTTGCATGTCAAATATATGTTCAACACTTCAACTGCCATCAGTTAATATGCTTACATGCAATATTCTTCTGAAGAGCTGATCTGCGTTCAGATTCAAACACCATAGACAGTCTACAGGAACAGATTATATTTTAGGTTGCAAAACTTGTAATAATTTTAGGTACATACAGTACTTCCTCTACTTGAAAGCTATGCTTTATTCAAGTCTGGTTGTGCTATTTTTACCTGAAGGCCATATTCAGAAATGATAAATAAAAGGACCTAGATGCTAAATTCTGATGAGAGAAACAAAATCCCTTATGGATTCTACACTTACCTGATGCTTTAAACATACCATATTCTATTGTCAGTGCAACCGTCACTATCTTTGGCAATGTAATGTACTGTACTGTACTAAACTCAGGCTGTTACAAACTGTATTACTAAATCGACTGCATTATCTTTGCTTGAAAAGAGTGTTTTAATCCAGATAATGTTGCATTCGTAATAGGAAAGTAGGGCTAACTGTGTTAAAAATCATTAGATGCTGTTAATGGCATTTTCTCAAGGTTTCTGTAGTATATCATCTTTGTAGGTTATATTGTACTTTACAGGAATGTAAATGTGTTTGCCTAAACTAAGTTATACACTACTGTACATTATAATTTTTTCTAAATATGATGTATTTTCAATAGTATTTTTTTTCCTTTTCACATGGTTCCCTCTGATAATGGACACTATACTTTCTCCATTTTATACACACACACACACACACACACACACACACACACACACACACACACACACACACACACACACACACACACACACACGTTTGAAGCATTCTCATGATACAAAAAATGCCCATTTCCATTACATACTCCAATAATGTAAATATGTAAGTTCAAAAAAATGAAAGTATTTCCAGTAATTGCAAAAAGACAAATAATGCCAACTCTTCTAAACTTGTATTTTAAAACCCCAATTGAATTGTTGGATCTTTCAGATATATTTCTTACACTACTGTTTATTACCACAAGAGGGCAGCAAGTCATTGCTGTATGCCTAAATGCTTTTACTATAGGAAGTTGACTCTTGCTTTATTTTTTTTCTGTCTGTTACACTTCTCTGTTTGACTTGACATTTGGCCAGTTTGGAGTGAAAACGGAGAGAAGCCCTCCCCCCGCCCCCCAAGTTACTATACATTGTATGATATGAATTTAGGGTGAATATGACTGTGGGCTGGAGCAAACATTCACAAAACAACAGAAATACACATTAAAGGTTTCTTTGTGTAGCAAAATTGTTTGCCCTGGAATAAACTGTGAGTTACTGCTCTATTTTTTTCCCTCAAGAGATCAGTATCAATTCCTTGTTATTTATGTTCAGCACTTATGCTTTGGCTGTAAGTGGACTGCCTTAGACAAAGTGTACATTTTAACTTCCAGGCAAATCAAGTACTCTTTTCAGAAAACATTTATAGTAAGCAGACAGCTGGAATGTTTCCAGTGTTGGCGGTGTAAAATATGTCGGAATGAATAAGTCAGTAATTGGATATTTTGTATTCATGAAGCTTTTTTTTCAAGCAAACTTCTTTGTTAAAGAATACAAGTAGTTTACAATCACAAACAGCACAGAAATATAGAAATACCACTCTTTTCAGCAAGTATTGCATCAACTGAAGTAATTAAAGAGTCTCTGTTACGACATTCTATTCTAGCACAGTTACTTACAAGATAGCATTGACCTATAAAGATCTTCTTTTAAATTTACTGATTGCTTACCCAATAGTCCAAGTAGCTTGAAGCTTCATTACTTTAAGTGCATAACAATACCTAACATTTATTTTGTCCATTTTCACAGCATTTGATAAGTTGAGTTGTTCTGAATCACATAGCATACGACTGGATCTTTTCTCGTATTTTCTCTCCTACTCTGATTACCATTACTCCACTACGGACTGACAGTTAACCCTTTTGCTATCACACCCTGCTAATTACAGCACCCAATACCACCCCATGGGACGATTCTCTTTTCAGTAGAGATTCGCCTTCACAGAGACCTCATCTGAAGACCAGATGGTGAGGGCAAGAACTAGCCATTATAACTTTCTCTACCTTTTTCCTTGGTGGCCACAGGGTATTTCACAAAGCAGGGTTTGCTGTCTTAGTCTCTGAGGTGGGCTTTTTTTTCATGCATGCTGAACTGCCTCATATGCAGTGCCATGTTTGCTAGAACTATGTGGCTGTCATCATGCTGAACTGCCCCAGATACAGTGCCATGTTTTTTAGAACTATGTGTCTGTCATTGTCTGTTGCTCTGCTGCTAACCACCTTGGTCACTCCATGATGGTAGCTATGAAGCAGGTGATGTTACCTCTTCTCCCATCAGAATTGGCCAGTGACATCCTGTCAATCCTAGCCCTTCACAGCCAGTTCTTCCAGTGTCCCCACTACAAATCAAACCTTAGTTAGGTGTGTCACAGACATGTCTCTGTACTACAGAATTGGTACATGGAAGTGCAGATGTAGAATACAATCCCACAACTTAAGGATTTGCCATCTTCATTGCTTACTGACACAGTATCTAAAGAAATCCCAAAGCATACCTCTCAAATGTACAGATTTTTGCAGAATGTCCAGAGTTTTGCATCTTGGGTTTGGGCTTTTCCTCCTAAAATATTAAGTTTTCTGGCAAATCTCTAAGGATTGAAGTAAAAAAAAAATGACAGACATTTGAGTTTCAGACTTCATACTATTCAGAAAATTCATGCTAATGCAAAATCTGTTAGTCTAGCAACTTTCAATACTTACAAGAGCAATATTTAAAAACTGTCCCTAATTTTAGGCCTTTGTCCCCCCCCCATTATTCATGTTTTTTTTCCACACTTCTTGCTCTGAGAAGTTGAGAGCTATGTCCCCAAGGCTTCATTGCCAGTCTGTGCCTGTAATATGAATTCACACCACATGCTAGCAACATCTGCAAACATCATCATTATCATCAGTTCCAGAAAACCATAATTAATTAATTAATGAATTAAAATATATTTCTCTAAAAATGAAAACAAGTACAACAGGAAGTAACTGCTGACAGTTATAAAACAATTTATAACAGTGACTCATTTACTTTGCGTGTACACAGCTGATAAGGAACAAGTACATACACAGACACTGTCAATGAAAACAGATCAACAGGAAACAAATATAGACTTACATGGAGACACATGATCTGCTGGCAGAAAAGGAATGCGTCTTTGACTATTTTTATCAGTGTGTTCATTATTTATATCACGGCATGGTTATGTGAACCCCATTTCCCATTTTTTTGTGTGACAGTTCCTTGACCTACGCAAAAAAAAAACTGAAATGTCATATTTCTGCTAGAAGATACAGACATCCCTTTCAGTGAAGTGATCCTTCCTAAGACTTGAAACTCTAACTTTACAGGTTACTGCTTTTCATCTTTTTTTTGTTGTAAAATGCTTTTCTCCTTCCTCTGATATGAAGAATTACTTTTAAGCAAAAGTATAGTCAAAGAGGCTTACCTAGGGCCATCTAATCTATTTCCAATCTTTAGCTTCAGTGATCAGGGTGCATGTATGTTATGACATGTATTTGAACTTTAATGTACTTTCACCAAGATAAGTTTATGCCTCTTGTCATACCACTTTGAATTATTAGACAAGCGCTGAATCTGTAAACCTTTGTGGAATGATCCTCCATTTTTCTACCACTGTCTTAGAGAAAAATGCTTTCACAGCATCACCGCTCAAGTCTTCCTTGCTATGTTTTTAAACTGAGCCTCATTATTTGTCTGTAGCTTGTAGAACCTACTTTCCTGAGCAATAACAATTATGTACTTTCCTACATCTGAATGGTTAAGATATTTGGCACAGACTGTACACCATCTAAGCAGCCCTTCTAAAAATTGCTTTTCTCATATTAATTTCCTCCCGGAAATGAGGACTGCTGCATGCATTACTCCAAATGTGATGTTATGAAAGAGAAGTTAAGAGCTGCCTCTTTCTACAAGTAATACTGCATCCTGTGTACAAAGGTCACCTTTTCTTCCCATTTTTCGTACTACTTTTTTCCAATAATTTTAATAAATGAATGCTTTTCCATGACTGTTATTGTCAAAACTTCAACCCATGGTGTATAAACTGTCTTTGGTGTCTTTCTTCACAAAACGTATTACTTTGGATTTCTTTGAATAAAATTCAGCCTGCCACATACTGTACCTTGTTAGATAACCTCGATCGTTTTGCTAGCTTTCTTTCATTCTATCTACTCTTTCTTGCATTTATTCTTTGTAGCAAATCTTAGTATTGTTTACAAGATGCACACTTTTCCTCTGCAATGATACTAACAGATACTGAGTGAGTGGGGCAGTCTCTCCATCGACCTCTTTGAGACCCCCAGTGGTAAAACTCTTTTCCTCATTGTAGGTTCAATTTATAATCAGATGAAGTATGGTGTCTAGGAAGTCAAAATAAGGGTTCTGGACTTCATGAAATAGGCACTACAAATCAAAACGACTGTAATAAACAAGTATGAAGATATGACAGAACACAGGGAAACCATCAAAGCTGCCAAGACAAAAAGAACATGACTTGATGAAGAAAATATAAAAATCAAGCACAAGAAAAGGGACACACTCACTCAAGCAGTCATGTATGCACACACACACAAACACACACACACACACACACACACACACACACACACACACACACACACACACACACACACACACACACACACACACACACACACACACACACACACACACATATGCGCACGCGTACACACACACACACACACACACACACACACACACACACACACACACACACACACACAGTGGATGTCCTGACATTCACTGCTGCAGAATTCTTAACTATAAGGGATTCCTTGCCACAGAAGCCCGATGTCCGGCCAGTCTTCTAAAGACTTCTGAATTTAAAAGGTATGCTGAACATCACCATATAATGTAGGGCATAAAGGTGATGTTCAGACTTACCAAAAATAGAACTTCTTTGCCACCAATCTGAACATATCTTTTACACCATCTGTCTATCTGCATCCATTTTCTGCCAGTTGAATGCATTTTCATTCTCCAGTGACTTCCTATGCCTGTTTGCTGTTTTTACAGGATAAGTCCCCTGTGACAATTGGGGAGAGATGGGTGAAGGCTGCCAGCCAAGTCAAATAGAATTTGATATATAATTCTGGCATTTGTAAATAAATGTAAAATACAGATATGTTTTCTTGAATATAAAAGAATATTGTGAAATGTGGAACTGCAAAATATGTGACACCATTGCACTCTACTGGCCCAGTGAAACATGTTGTACCCTTTCATGTTAGAATTCGGCTCCAGAGTGGCTGGATGAAGATTTCATGCCCATTGTTTTAAGGCTAAAGTTTATGACCAGAATTTAGATGTGGAAGGTGCTTTATTGCTCTGGTTTCTGCTAGCATATACATGTGAAATGTCTTGTATTGTTGTAAGTTTCTGAGGAGGTGTTAGATTGCTAAATCATGCAGTTTGTGGCCTGAGAACTCAGACCAAGTGTGAAGATGATGCAATATGAATACTGGGAAAACCTAAGTTTCAAAAATAATGTAATTTTGGGAGGGCCTTAGAGACAAGTTTGTTAGTAATGTTTAAATACTATTTCTCACAAGAGACCTCGAAGCATTTTGACTTTGGACATCTAACTTATCAGCACTCTGCCTAGTGCTCACATGTAAGTTTTAGCACTGTGATTTCTTGTAGGAATAGTTAAAGCTAGTAAAGATTAATTAGGTATTTTTCTTTGAAATCAGACCTGTCCTACTGTATTATTTTAAGTTTCTGTGTGATCTCTGAACTCTTAGATATCTCCGTGGTGTAATAGTTTTTTCTTGTGTTTCAATTATTTATTACTAAATAGTTTTGAAACCTTCTACCTGTGGCTGATTTGTGTAGAGATAAGAGCTAGAGTACATTGCATATTTATAGAGGTTATTGTAACAGGCCACTCTAAAGTAAGCCTTGACTGTTAGTCATACTACCATTGGATATTAATACTAAACAGTAATAATTGGACACCCTTTTAAGGGCCTTTTAGTAGCTGATATTATTAACTGGGTGGTGGCAGTAATTACTACTGTAAAGTCTGGGTAATGGGGCACAGCTGTTGAATTTGTTTTAGCCTTTCCCAGGAGTGTCTGTGAAGTTGTATAAATACTTATCCCAAAGTGTGTGTGTGTTGTGTCAGCTACTTGGCAGGGACACGAAGCACTGGTTGGACAGAGAGGGTACTGGATGTTTTAGCTTGCCCAGTTAGGTTGAGATCTGGACCCTATAGCTGTGCCAGTGGGGAGTCTTATTGGGGACCTGTGAGCAAGGGAGCAACCAGCACTAGACTGACTGTGATCTCTGTGTGCACTTAAGGGAAATTGTACTTTACTTTGTGTATTAGTTATCCTTTCTTCTTCTAGGAGACGACCTCCCTGGTGTTAGTGGTGAGGATTGAGGCTCCTTGATTGCTGGGCCAGGGCACGGTCATCACAAGTGTTTGGCAGTGATGGGATCTACTTCACATACTGATTGGCTTGTAGTGGTGTGGGAAGAGCGAATTCCTGTAGCTTATGTACAGTGATCTCTAAAAGTGTTTTGTACTCTAAAACAGCCATGCAGTGTATACTTAAGAGTTCAGATCACAATTGTTTTATTTCTTTTGTTAGCTTAGTGTTAGTCAGGGTGAGCAGGCAGCATGTCAGCAGAAGAGTATGGAAAGCTGACAAGGAGCCAGCTGGAGGAGATGTGCCAGGCTAGGGGGACTGGTGCATGGAAACCTGATTAAAGCAGACCTGATTGCAGCCTTAGTTACAGCTGCATCAGAAAAGAGCAGCCTGGAGGACAATCAGACTGACAGTGGAGAAACAATATCCTCGGAGAATGGACAGCTCAACCTTTCAGCAGTGGACTTAAAAATCCAGCTGGAGCTAAAGAGACGTGAGTTGGAGGCCAGGAGTATGGAACTGGAAGCAGCTGAGAAAATGAATGGCAGAGGAGGCATGAGAGGGAAATGCTGACACTTCATCAGAGTCATGGAGGTAATGGGGAAGGGAGTAACTGGACCCCAGAAGCACAAAAGGTCAGTAAATTTCTTCCACAGTTTAAAGAGGGGGATAATTTTGATAGCTTCATTCATATGTTTGAGCGGGTATGTAAACAGTATGAAGTTGACCAAGGGCTCTGAGTACTGTTCCTGACCCCCTTACTCCATGGTAAAGCTGTAACTTCTTTAGCAAAAATGTTAGACACTGACTGTTTTGATTATACTGCTGTAGAAAGACATTTATTAGAATGTTTTAAGCTAACACCTGAAATGTTTAGGAAAACATTTTGTGAGCATAGACGCAAGGCAGATGAAAATGTATGTTAATATGTTGCTGAACTGAGCACTTATTTTCATAGCTGGGTGAGTGGATGTCAGGTCACCACTTTTGAAGGGCTGGCAGACCTTTTGGTAAGGGAACAAGCCCTTAGCACTTTGCCTGAGGACATGAGGATCTGGTTAGCTGATAAACAGTGGGCTACTTCAGAGGAGTTGGGGAAGAAGGGAGACCTATACCTAGCAAGCAGGGCAGCCCTGCACAGGAAAGGGACCCCCGATACTGCTCATGGGACTAAAGGAACCCATTGTGGGCAGCACAGACTACCCAACAGAATCCACCAGTAGCAGGGGAAGCCACTAGTCCAGTTACACGTCCAGGACCTAGGGTGAAATGTTTTGATTGCAACCAGTGGGGCCATGTGGCATACAGGTGTCCATGGAGGCAAGGTGGGGAACCAAAGTTGAGGGAGCCAGTAAGTGGGAAAGACAAAATGCCAACAGTAGGTCATCTTGAGACAACAGGGGTATGGAACTACCATCCTGCAGATGTCCTGGGAGGGAAGGATTTGGATGAGGCAGTACTATGTACATATGCAGTTACATGCAGTGAGGCTAGGAGACAAGCATGTAGGTCTGGTAGCCTGGGGGAGACCCAGACAGACTGCATACTTGCAACCAGGACTGCTGAGATGGTTACTTCAGGGAGTGAGCTACACTGTAGCAGTGAGACTGAATGTGTGCCAGAGCTGCTTGTGGGTACTGATGTTCCCTTGGACAGGGTAACTGCAAAGGTAGAGGTGAGTAGTAGTACCCAGGCTAACAGTGAGGCACCGCTGTCAGAGGATGCCAGACTTCCTGTGGAAGGGGAGCTGGGAAGGGTTACAAGGAGAGACTTGAGACAGGCTTAGCTCTTAGACCCCACATTGCAAGGCCTGAGGCAGGTAGCTATAGAGGCACCTAATTCTCAAGGGAAGGGGGAATCTGTATACTGGAACAAAGGGTTACTGTACAGAGTGTGGACCCCTGAGGGAGGGCTAGAAGGTGAGAGAGTACAGCAGTTGGTAGTGCCTAGAGCTTACCATCTGGTGCTTCTAGCCATAGCCCATGATGTTCCCTTTACAGGTCATGTGGGCATAAAACGTACAAAGAGGCGTATTATGGAAAACTTCTATTGGCCTGGAATTTCCAGAGATATAACAGGGTACTGCAGGACCTGTGAGCAGTGCCAAAAGGTAGGCAAGGCAGGAGACAAGGTGAAAGCTCCTTTGATGGCTTTGCCTGTGATTGAGGAGCCATTTCAGAGGGTAGCTATGGATATTGTGGGTCCTCTGAGTACCCCAAGTTCTACAGGGAAAAAGTATATCCTAGTGATGGTAGATTATGTTACACAATACCCTGAGGCAGTGGCTTTGCCCTCCATTGAGGCAGAGAAGGTGGCAAATGTTTTTCTAGATATTTTCAGCAGGGTAGGTTTCCCAAAGGAAAAACTGTCTGACAGAGGTGCCAATTTTATGTCAGACCTGCTGGCTTGTCTGTGGAAGTCCTGTGGGGTGAAGCACATGAAGACCACCTCCTACCATCCCCAGACTAATGGTCTTGTTGAGAGGTTAAACTCTACAATCAAGACAATGCTACAGGCATTTGCAGATCAGTTTAAGAGGGAGTGGGACAAATATTTGTCACATCTGTTGTTTGCTTACAGAGGTTCCCCAGGAATCCACAGGTTTTTCACCCTTTGAGTTGCTGTATGGGCATAGGGAGAGGGGACCTCTAGATTTAATTCAAGATGAGTGGCAAGGTGAGTGTGAGTCTCACAAGGAGTCTGTTGTGGCATATGTCCTGAACCTCAGAACAAGGCTCAGGGAACTCATGGGCTTGGCCCAGGAGAAGGTGGCAGAAGCCCAACAACAGAAAAAGGTGTGGTATGACAGGAGTGCTCGAGCTAGAGAGTATGCTGTAGGGCAGAAGGTGATGGTTCTCATTCCTGTCAGACACAACAAGTTGCAGGCAGCTTGGGAGGGACCTTACAAGGTGGTAAGAAAGGTAAGTGATGTTAATGGTGCATGGTAAGTGATGTTAAGTGATGGTACATGGTGGAATTGCTAAGCAGATGGCAGGGGCACAAATTGTACCATGTTAACATGATGAAACCTTACCATGATAGGGAAGCCCTTGTGCTGAGCATTTGCAGTGGATTGCAGGAGGAGTCTGATTGAAATCTTGTGACTGATCGCCTCAGTGAGGCTTGGGCTGACACCCCGGTGGAAGGGGTAACAATGTCCCAGCAGCTATCTCCTACCCGGATTCGAGAAATCTGAGCAGTGTTGCAGGAGTTTGGGGGCATATTCACCAGGAAACCAGGGTGCACCCACCTGGTGCAGCACCAGGTGGATACAGGACCCCAGAGGCCTATCAGCCAGGCCCCTTATAAGGTGCCTGAGAGAGTCAAACAGACTCTGAGACAGGAGTACAGGAGATGTTGGAACTAGGGTTGATTCAAGAGTCCAACAGTCCCTGGGCCTCACCAGTGGTGTTGGTGCCAAAGAAGGATGGCAGCACCAGGTTCTGTGTGGATTACAGGAAATTAAATAGTCCACAGAGGCAGATGCTTACCCCATGCCTAGGACAGATGAGGCCCTAGAGCAGCTGGATGGGGCTAAGTATCTTACAACCACTGATCTTACCAAGGGTTATTGGCAGGTGCTCTTGCTAGAGAGAAGTCGGCCTTTGTGACTCCTTTTGGCTTGTATGAGTTCACAAAGATACACTTTGGGATGAAGAATGCCCCAGTGACTTTCCAGAGGCTGGTAGATCATATCTTAGCAGGAGCAGGAGGGTTTGACCTTACTTTCATGGATGATTTTGCTATCTACAGCCATTCCTGGCAAGAGCACCTTCAACATGTCTGGGAGGTAGGTGCTGGGCAGATTGCAGAGGGCAGGGTTGACCATTAAGCTGAGCAAATGTCAGGTGGGTATGGCAGAGGTCTCCTACCTAGGACATAGTTTGGGGAGTGGTAAGATAATGTCCGAACCTGCCAACTTGGAAGCTATTCAGGCATGGCCTGCACCTGTTACCAAAAAGCAGGTGAGGGCATTCTTGGGGACAGCAGGGTACTACAGAAAGTTTGTTCCCAGTTATAGTACCATAGTTGCTCCCCTCACAGACCTGACAAGGAAGAATAAGCTAGATAAGTAGTGTGGACCCCAGCATGTGAGCAGGCATTTCAGAAGCTTAAGGAAGCTTTGGGAGGACCCCCTGTGTTAGCCAGTCCAGATTACAACAATGACTTTGTTGTGCAGGTGGATGCTTCAAACTATGGGGTGGGGGCTGTACATAGCCAGATTTCTTCAGAGGGAGAAGAGCACCCAATGGTTTATCTCAGTCGTAGGCTCCAACCCAGGGAGGAATGCTATGCAGTGGTAGAAAAGGAATGTCTAGCCATAGTGTGGGCACTACAAAAACTTCAGCCTCATCTGTATGGAAGAAAATTCACTGTGATGACAGATCACAACCCTCTAACATGGTTAAACAGAGCCAGTCAGCAAAATGCCAGGTTGATAAGATGGAGTCTGGGGTTGCAAGCAAATGATATGTCAGAGAACACCGCAGTGAGAGTGGCAATGCCAAT
This sequence comes from Protopterus annectens, assembly GCF_019279795.1. Lineage (NCBI taxonomy): Eukaryota > Metazoa > Chordata > Ceratodontiformes > Protopteridae > Protopterus > Protopterus annectens. The sequence goes on along the minus strand of NC_056740.1, from coordinate 412,019,992 downwards.
GCAGATGGGCTCTACAGGGAATGGGGTGAGGCTCACCCAGATAGACCTGACACTCTCAAGAGATGTTTCTCAAGGGGCACTTGGAAAACTTGCTTGAGTTCCCCGGGGGGTGGAGGGGTGGGGGGGGAGATGCGACGATTGGGGAGAGATGGACGAAGGCTGCCAGCCTAGTCAAATGGAATTTGATATATAATTCTGGAATTTGTAAATAAATGTAAAATACAGACATGTTTTCTTGAATGTAAAAGAATATTGTGAAATGTGGAACTGCAAAATATGTGACAACATTGCACTCTACTGGCCCAGTGAAGCATGTTGTACCCTTTCATGTTAGAATTTGGCTCCAGGGTGGCTGGATGAAGATTTCATGCCCATTGTTTTAAGGTTAAAGCTTATGACCAGAATTTAGATGTGGAAGGTGCTTTATTGCTCTGGTTTCTGCTAGCATATACATGTGAAATGTCTTGCATTGTTGCAAGTTTCTGAGGAGGTGTTAGATTGCTAAATAATGCAGATTGTGGCCTGAGAACTCAGACCATGTGTTAAGATGATGCAATATGAATACTGGGAAAACCTAAGTGTCAAAAATGATGTAATTTTGGGAGGGCCTTAGAGACATGTTTGTTAGTAATGTTTAAATACTTTTTTTCACAAGAGACCTCAAAGTATTTTGACTTTGGACATCTAACTTATCAGCACTCTGCCTTGTGCTGACATGTAAGTTTTAGCACTGTGATTTCTTGTAGGAATAGTTAAAGCTAGTAAAGATTAATTAGGTATTTTTCTTTGAAATCAGACCTGTCCTACTGTATTATTTTAAGTTTCTGTGTGATCTCTGAACTCTTAGATATTTCTGTGGTGTAGTAGTTTTGTCTTGTGTTTTAATTGTTTATTATTAAATATTTTTAAAACCTTCTACCTGTGGCTGATTTGTGTAGAGATAAGCTCTAGAGTACATTGCATAATTATAGAGGTTATTGTAATAGGCCACTCTAAAGTAAGCCTTGACTGTTAGTCATACTACCATTGGATATTAATATTGCACAGTAATAATTGGACACCCTTTTAAGGGCCTTTTAGTAGCTGGTATTATTAACTGGGTGGTGGCAGTAATTACTACCATATAGTCTGGGTAAAGGGGCACAGTTGGAGAATCTGTGTCAGACTTTCCCAGGAGTGTCTGTGAAGTTGTATAAATACTTATCACAAAGTTTGTGTGTGTTGATTCAGCTACTTGGCAAAGACATGAAGTACTGGTTGGACAGAGAGGGTACTGGAGGTTTTAGCTTGCCCAGTTAGGCTGAGACCTGGACCCTATAGCTGTGCCAGTGGGGAGTCTTATTGGGGACCTGGTGAGCAAGGGAGCAACCAGCCCCAGACTGACTGTGATCTCTGTGTGCACTTAAGGGAAATTGTACTTTACTGTGTGTATTAGTTATCCTTTCCTCTTCTACCAGACAACCTCCCTAGTGTTAGTGGTGAGGATTGAGGCTCCTTGATTGCTGGGCCAGGGCACGGTCATCACATACCCCATTGAGGATTTTGCTTTTCTTGTGTTTTTGTGTTCCTTGAGGTTAATGTCATCCAGGAAAGGTAAATGCCAGTGTGGCAGACAGATTCCACCGCCACAATAAGTGTTTTTTTTTTGCTTAGGTGCTTTTCATGACCATGTGTCTTGCTCTAGTTGTCAGGCGTTTTTTCCCAAAAACCCTTCGCTGTAGACTTTCTTCTCTTTCCTTGTATCTTTAGAGCCAGTATCTTAAGCTACTCACTAAAGATACTTTGGAATGAATCTCCTGCCCTGAGGGTCAGCCATTAGGGAAGAAGAAGGTGAAAAAGGTAAAGGTATGACTGGAAACGTCCACTGTACAGCCTCTGCCAGGTGTTTCTCCCGAGGTCATTATAAACCTGGAGGCTTGGGTGGCTGTGTTGTCGCATTTCTCTGCAGTGACTGTGTTGGAGGCTGGTGAGGATCTGGCTGGCAGCATGTCCAAATAGCCTTTGCAGGCATCTGTCTAGGATGTCCAGAGGAAACTTCGGTTGATTTTTTCCTGAGGGACTTAAGGGAGTTCCACAGGTTTTAGTTGGGGAAGAAGTTCCTGCTATGGTTCTCAACTGTTGTCCTGGATCTGAGCCTTCTCAGGACATTCCCTTAAATAAGAAACAAATAATTAAACATATTTATTCTACTTCTGGGGATCCACAAAGTGAGTGGCAGGCTTTTACCCACGGGTATTTTCCACCTTAATGTCCTTAAAGCCTCCTCATGGGATTTCAGTTCCTGCTCCTCCTTGGTCTTCTACTCCTCTTAAAAGGCCTAGAGACCAGGATTCTTCTGAGGATGAGTCAGATTCACTGATGAATCCCTAACTTATTCTACTCAGATTCCTTCTTCTTTGGACTATGGCTCAGAGGAGGAGGAATGTATTAGTTCTGGTGTTCCTTTAGAGGAAATTTCCTTTGAGGACACACTCTCTAGGATGATGGATTTTTTTCTAAGTGGCATTGTACTCAAGTCTCTAATATCTGTATGAGGTACTATGAGTTGCTGCAGTTGGATTCTCCTAAACCTGTGGCGATTCCTTATGGCTTGGCTGCTTTACTGGATGCTTTCTCCAATGCCTCCCAAGTACCTGATTCTCTCCCCCCTGCTCCCAAGAAACCAGATAGGTTTTATAGGATTCCTGAGGATTGTTCTTTTTTATATAAATGTCCTGCTGCTGACCCCTTGGTAGTGTCTATAGCCTCTGATAAGCCATCTCAATTGCTTCCTTTGTCCAAGTTATTGCCTTCTGACAAGGACAGCAGAACTATGGAAAGGTTTGGGTAGGAAGGTTTACACTTCTGCTACCCTAGTTTTTAGGGCTATTAGTTATCAGACCCATGTGTCTAGGTATGAGTTAGCTCTTATTTCTCTGGCCTGTCAACTTATTTCTGATTTTCCAGACTCTGAGGGTAAAACTTCTGTTCTTTCCTTGCTCGGGACTTCTTCTCAAGTAATTCATCATTCTATTAAATGTAGTTGCGATGCAGTGGATGCCTCTTGTAGGACTGCTGTTTTTGGTTCAGTTATGAGTAGGTATGCTTGGCTTAGGCTTCAATTTCTACCTGATGATATTAAAGCTAAGTTGATGGATGCTCATTCAGATTATAAACTTTTGTTTGGGGAACTTGCTGCTGGTTTGTTTAAGTTCCTTCAGGATGAGAGTAAAGCCTTACAGGAGCTTAAACATGTGTTTCTTTCTCATGTGCCTAAATTTCTGAGAAACCACCCTGTTAAGCCTGCCTTTGTTGGAAGGCAATCCCATCCTTCTACTACAGGTAGGAAGAGTGGCAAGCGGACTCCTCCTCCTAAGGCTACTCAATTTTCGGGGACTCCAAAGCCTTCCTTTCTGGACAAACCAGGCGCTGTGTGACTATCAGTCCCTTCCCAGCCACATTGCTCTTTCTCGTCACCTTTCTCTCTCTCTTCCACGTTAGCTTCAGATCACTCAGGATTCTTGGGTTCTAATGATCCTTTGTCAAGCGTACTTCATGGTGTGGAAATCCCATCCTCTGTTTATGGGCATTCCTCAGGCTACATCTTCCCTTTTTATTAGAGGTTCTTCAAGATCTCTTGTCTCAGGGTACTATTCAAGAAGTGCCTGTTTCCCAAAGGGGGAAGGGCTCTACTCCAGACTATTTGTAGTGCCCAGAAAAGAGGGCACTTGGGGACCTATTCTAGACTTGTCTCATCTAAACACTTTTCTAAAGGTACCTTTCTTTTAGATGTTGTCTCGTCAGATTCTATTTCCTCTCTTGCTCCCTCAGGCCTGTATGGTGTCTCTGGATCTCAAGGATGCTTATCTCCATATTCTGATCCCTACTCTTTTCAGGAAGTTTTTGCACCTACTCAGTTTATGATGGTTAATAGCTCATGTGTTTGCACAAAGGGTAAAAGTAGGACGACTACATAGCAAAACTTGTCTTTTCAAACTTACATATATATCTGTATGTACCATTACAACTTACTTGTATCTACTTGCAAATGATGATTTCTTTCTGTGCATGTTCACAATTATTGTGCATTCTGTTTTCTTTCTTGACACTATTATTATGTATCTACTGCATTTGTACTTTATTGTTATTTTGTGGAGCTTTTCTCCCCAGGCCTCCACTGAAGAAGGAACAGTGTCCAGTGGACTTTCCCGGTTAACAAATGAAAAATAAATAAAAAAATAAATAAATAATTTCTCTGTTGCTTCCTGGCATTTTCAGTTCTCTGCTTTGCCCTCTGGAATTTCTACTGCACCAAGGGTGATCACCAAATGCCTTGCTCATGTGATTGCCTTTTAAAAACTTCAAGGAATACAAATATTTCCTTACTTGGACTACCTGTTGATTCAGGCATTCTCTCCAGAGACCCTTTTGCGAAATCTTCATTTTGCCATATGCCTTCTTCAGAGTCTGGGATTCACTATAAATTTGAAAAAGTCTTCTCTGACTCCTTCTCTTTTTTAATACCAAAGACCTTATTCCAGTACACCGTCTTAACTTTTGTGTTACTTAACTCTCCCTGTGACCTTGCCGAAATTAATGCCGAGTCCAAAAACTCCATGTCAAACCTGCTGCTTCTTATCTAGATGACATAATAATATAATCCGCGAGGAGGGCTCCTGTCTTGCTAAGATACAGGCCATACTAGACTCTCTGAAACAAGCCAGGATGACTGTCAATGCATCCGAGAGCAAGTGAGGCAACTCAGAGGTAAAATGTATAGGGTATGTCATTGGTAGTGTGAATTGTTATGCTCGAAGAAGAAAAATTGGAAGCTGTGAGAAGTTGGATTATTTCTAGCACTACAAATCATTAGAATGTTTTGGGGAGTAGCTGGATGCTATTAAAAATGTGTAGCCCATTTTGCATAAATAGTTTTCCCCTCTCACTGATTTGAATAAAGGAAAGTTGCACTTTATGGTGAAGTGTTCACTAGAGACAATTGCTTTTAATTAGTTGATGTGAATAGTATAATCAGAGGATATCTTAGCCTCTCTAGATTTCAACAGACCTTTTATAAGCTCATGGATGAAAATCAAACTAAAGTGCAGTGTTATTACCCCATATATCAGTGATGTTCTGTCTGATATGAACACACTGGACTGGTCTCCTTTGTATCACTGATACAGACCATCCACTGCTTTACATATTTATAGTGCCCTCATTAAGGCTGTCCTGGGTAAACACTTTATCAGCACCAAAAGATGCTTTAAAGGTCAAAGATGTCCATGTCTGGACACTAGCCTAAAAGGCTTATTTCAGACAGGTAAAGAGCCTTGCAACTTTTTAAATAGTCTCAAAGTTTAGATAACTATCAATATTTGCTAGCCCTCTGCCACACTTAAAAACTCCAAATATAGAAAACCACATCCTCATATCTGCACTGAAAGTTCCAAACCACAGTTATTCAACTCAGATATTTATGGAATGTTATTAAGAATATTTCACATTTCTCCAGTACTAGAACTAATAACAACTATAACTTAGGTAATATATTCTCTCTCTCTCTCTTTCTTTCAATGACTTTAAAACCCTTATTAGCTCTTCTGTCTATTCATTAATTAGGAGAGGCCACTGTAGCGTAACGACCACTAACGTAAGCAGCAGCGTTTCTTTTCCCATCTCCTTTACAACCACTGCAAACCACAGTGGTGCAACCAACAGTAATATGGGAAATAACCCTCCATCCCCAACACCATCACCCCCACCTCCACAAATCTCCCATCCCCCCAAATCCCCTCTCTTTTCTTCTCAATACACTCCAGCAGAACACCCACTTTCCATTTCAGAGAAATTTCTATCAGTCAAAAACATCCTTCAGAAAACTTCAAAAACTCAACACCAAAGTCACTCCTAATTGCAGCAGAATACCTGCAGTCTTCCTTAAAATGTGTGCAAACCAATACGCAGACCCATTTGCCACATATTGAAACTATTAGTCACCTCTGGAATTGTTCAAACACAATTCAAACACTCATTCAACATCCTCATTGCTATGTCTCCCTTAGCTATCATCCCCCCCATGGCTTCCATTCAATATTCACTCTATGCCCAGTCACTAAAAGTTTTGAAAATCACCCGAACAAATGTGGCCTTCTTATAGACCCTCACCATGCATTCACATGTGGGTGCAATATCCAAACGACAATCCGTCGCATACCGCCTACTCAGAGGTGATCTCTGCGTAACATACAAAGCTATGTCAAACCCAGAGCTGTTGGAAATGCTCCACTTAAAGAAATCCCAATCCCTCCAAGCTACATGCTCTAGGGACCTAAACCTTGTCACCACAATAAACAGAACATGCTGGAGGGATAGATTCCTGTCCCAGAGACTTCCCATACTCTGGAACAAACTACCTATCTATATCAAACAAAGCTCTTCATTAGCACTCTTCAAGAAAAAATCTTGATGATTGGATGGGAAATAGGAAATTCACCCCGGGGATCACTTCTGTGGCTCTGCTCGACAGGGGCACAGGAAAATAATTTTCTTGGGTGGCGAAAGCCAGGGTACCTTTTTGGCTAGGCTTCTATAGGCCCTAGGACCAATAGCCTAGTACCTACCTATGAACCTATAAGGTGACAGGCAAAATCTTCTCCTCTGTAGAAAAAGTCTGGCTCATTGGGACAATTTCCATTGATCTCTGCAGAACAGGCAAAAGTGCATATCATGCTATCCCTGTGAAAATATTAAGTACACTAGTCTTCTCTGATAATTTTTTAACGTGGTCTAGGAACTATTTGACCAATAGAAACATTCCTGTTAACTCAGGCAGTCTGCAACAGATCATAGCATCTTGTCCAACAGAGTCCCTCAATGCTCTGTTCAAGGACCTGTTTTATTCTATCTCTCTTTATGAATGACATTGCCACTTGCCTACCTGCAGACAATTTGACCCTTTATGCAAATTACAACATTATCCACATAAGTGATTCCCCCCACCTCTGTTTAATCAGGTCTATATTAGATCACTGAATGCTGAAAAAAGTGAATGGTGATTAATCGACCTTATGTAAGCGAAAGCTTACAATTTCGAACTCTCAGAACAGTGATTTTTTTCCTAAGGAAAAAAATCACTGTTCCAACAAAATAAATAAATAAAACACTTTAAATATTACATTAAGTGGGGGGGCTACACCTCCCCCCACACCCCCTTACTTAAATATACTAACTCCAAGATCGCACTACAGTGCCGAAAACGGCAAAGTAATGAAGCGGCCAAGCAAATTCTTTCCCAAGGAAAGAATTTGCTTAAAAGCTGCTTCAATATTTTGCCATTTCAGGCTTTTGAGTTCGACCAAGACGCATTTGAAAGAATGCGTCTTCTTCTAATAGGGAACCGTTTACTCTACCCTTCAAAATGATATCTTATCCATCTTTAACATGTTTACTCAAAATAGCCTAATTCTCAAGATCTCTAAAAGGATCCCAGCAAGGCTTGTAACTGCTTCTCCCTTAATTATTGCAGCTCAGAATAAATAAATATTCCTTAAGGCTGATCAAGCAGTATGATGCATTTGAGCTTCTCCATGCTGAAATCACCAAGCTATAGGTCCCCCTCTATGTCTCAGGAAAGCCATAACATATATTTTTACTTACTGGAAACATTCACCATCCAACCCAATACCATATTCATGGGTGATTTTAATTACCCAACTATTAGCTGGGAATCAAATATGGCAACAAATGTACAAGGACAGAGATTCCTGGATTTTATAAACACAAACTCCCTGGATCAGACTGTCAATGGTCAGACCAGATGTGCAAACATACTGGATCATCTCTGGTGATGTCAGACTACAAAATGGTCTCCTTTGAAGTAAAAATAAAACCTAGAATCCCTGTTAACCAAATCCCAAGAGCACTACTACCCACACAAATCCATTTGCAAAAAAACATATACAAGCACATTAATAGCTGCAAAGAGGCAGCTATACCCATCATTAATAAGAAGAACTAACTCAAAACACAAGCCACCCTGATGGAATATGAAACCTTGTTTGGAAGTAATAACTCTAGTTCTAAAGGAACTGGAATAGATGCCAAGTAGCAGAACACAGTTTGCAATCAGATAATATCCTTAAGAAACAAGAACTTGTAGAAAAGACAATGAGATTGATGCAGAAACTCATATCATACATCAAACGAGTAATTAAGAACATGAAAACACTATGTAGCTCTGTTAGACGGTCATGATATTAACAGAGATAGTAGAGCTTTTAAGCAGAGAGAAATCATAGCAATAGTGGCAAAGTAAAATGGACAAAGAGATGGCTGACTCATTCGAAAGACTCTCTGCACAAGTTAGAATAATGAAATATAAAAGCAGATCTGAAATATTTAAATTAAGACACATCAGAGGCATCAAAAATCAAAAGGAAAATAAACACAGTTATCTTTTATGATCAGTTAACCAAAAACACCCACTAAATTCAAACTTACTTTGTTTGAATAGTGGTAGTTTTAGGGAAAGTGATTTTTTTAAGGTAAAGTGTAGGTTTAAGGTTACAGGTAGGGTTAGCACTCATTAGTAAGGATGTACAAAGATTAGAAATTGAGTTAATTTTGTGCCATCCTCAAGTTTTAGACATTGTTCAAACTAATACTGGAAAACAAAATCATGTTGTAGCTTCACAAATTTTTGGACTGGGAGATAGTGCTCATAGGTATATGCTAGGCTATCAGTTTCTCAGCTATTACAAGTCTTGCCACTTACCAGAGGCCAAAATCAAACCAGGTACTTGGTATTTGTGAGGGAAAGACCTTAACCATTATGCCACCCTCCCACCTCAAAGCTACCCAAAGATATGGACGTACTTTGGAAATCTAAGAGAAGCTTAATCTTAAAGTAATAATGTTAGTATATCCTTTAAAATATAAACACTTACATATTTAGTGATACTAACATAAGCCCTGTGATCTGTCACCATGTGGACATTGCAGCACGCCTCTATTCAGTTACTTTTCATTTGCCCTGAATTTTCTCAAACCATGTACATAGACATACATGTTATGTATGACTTGAGTTTGTGTGTGTGTGTGTGTGTGTGTGTGTGTGTGTGTGCGCACGTGCATGTCTGTGTGTGTGTGTGTGTGTGTGTGTGTGTGCGTGCGTGCGCGTGTGCATGTGTGTGTGTGTGTCTGTATGGGTTCCTGTAATAGACGTGCATGTGTATGTGTTCATGTGTGTGCATGTGTGTATGTGTGTGTGCACATGTGCATGCGTGTGTGCATGTACACGTGCTTGTCTGTGTGTGTGTGTGTGTGTGTGTGTGTGTGTGTGTGTGTGTGTGTGTGTGTGTGTGTGTGTGTGAGACACTGTGTGTGTGTGTGTGCACGCGCGCGCGTGCACACGTGCATGTGTGTGTGAGTGCGTGTGTGTGTGTGTGTGCATGCGCGCACATGTGCATGTGTGTATGTCTGTATGTGTTCCTGTAATAGACGTGCATGTGTATGTGTTCATGTGTGTGCATGTGTGTATGTGTGTGTGTGCGTGCACGTGCTTGTGTGTGTGTGTGTGTGTGTGTGTGTGTGTGTGTGTGTGTGTGTGTGTGTGAGAGAGACACTGTGTGTGTGTGTGTGTGTGTGTGTGTGTATGTATGTGTGTGTGTGTGTGTGCGCGCGCGCGCGTGCACGTGTGTGCGTGTGCATGTGTGTGTGTCTGTATGTGTTCCTTTCTATGACTGTTTTATATGCCTTTTACCCACCAACTGTGGAAGATGATTCAGTTCCCAGTGACTCAGAAATGCATAAAACACTTATCAGACAATTAAAGAACAGCTAAATATGTATTGCATACCTCAAAAATTGCATTAACAAGCATGCATAGATCCAGGATAAGTTTACCAAAACCTAAGACAATTACTTTCACTTTGATCAGAAAAAGCAAATGAAATGTGATTTACCTAGTTCGTATAAGTGTTTTTATAAAGGCAAAGTACCACACCACTGCTGAAGATACAGTGTATCTATCCAATGTACCTCTGCTAGTTTTATAACCTGCTCTCACATCCTTACTGAGTACCTAAATATCCCTTTTACAGTGACTCTGTTCAACAAAGCGACCTTTTAAAAAGTCATATTTCTCACAGGCATTCTACAACCAGGTCATCCACTTCCAAGATGCACTACAATCAGGCTACACTCCAATGCTAGTATACACTACAGAGGCAGTTTTACTTTTCAGAGTCCCTTTCAGTTTAACTATCCATGCTGGAAACAGAATGTTCAGCATCACCCTTTTAAATCCGACTGCCATGTTCATCTTTGATATGTATTCCTAGTAGTGTTTCTAGTACAGCTGTGTAAGATTTACAAAGATTTATTTTCTGTGTGACATACTTTAGAGATATGCTACTTTCTAAACAGGTATCACACCAGTATAGGTTGCATTAGCAACAATCTTTTTGTGAAATATTCTTTCATCATCAGCGCATGAAGAAATTACTGCCTCATGGCAAAAAAGACACGCTTATTTAGGATTTCCTTTTAAGTGCTGTTAATATTCTCTCTTTCCTCCAACCATATAATTTCCCTTACCCTTTCACAGCAGTCCCATTACCCCCCCCCCATGCTTATTTGGGGTCCATTTTCACTACATATTCCTGTAGTCCATTCAATGGGTCTGTAACCCTGTCTGTGAGAAAAAGTTCTGAATGATGAAGTCAGTAGTTAGTAACCATAATCTGCTGCCTCTACCCTATCCTCTCATCTCTCATCTTTCTGTTCAGCATGACCCTCTGACTTTCTCCCCAATATGATCTTGTGCAGGATCCCCCCCCCCAAGCGCACATTAAATTATTATTACATGTTCTACATGTCTTTCAGCTGCTTTTCAGACTTAAAACAGTAAACAGAAATTATATAAAAACATTTATACTTTAACATAGAATGTATGTGGAACTAACTGCAACACTGATAGAAGCAATGATCATTACAAAATTTACAAAACATTTAGTAGTGTAAGCATCAACATATAGTGATTCACTTCTTTTCACCATGAATCTCTCTTTCCTTGGAAATATCAACAATTCTTATGAGCACCACATGTCTATAAAGAGCAGGAATATGTTTTTTTCTTCAAGGGTAACAGTTTTTTAATGTTCATATATCCTGCTTGCATATTTACTTTTCTATTAGGAAATGAAATGGGTTGGAAAGGAAGGGAAAGTTTGTTTTTTTTAATATGTGGAAAGGAATATATCACCTGAATTTACTGCACTTTTGAACTGTATGAGAATGTACACTGCCTGTATTAACGTTCCTTAGTTGTTGAAATTATACCAGATTTATATTTGTTTTAAAAATGTAGTTGACTATACTAAAATGATAAATAGACTGTATCATTTTGATCACTTTGAGAAGTTTAAACCTTCGTATTTTTGTTTGCTTCTATTATATCCCTATAAGTGACTCCCCCTTTCTCTCTTTATATATATATATATATATATATATATATATATATATATATATATATATATATATATATATATATATATTCTATATCTATATGTGTATATTTGGAGAGGGAGAGATGTATACTGAGTGGTCTATCACTGTATCTAATCACATGTGATCTAATCACATCTTATCTAATAGTCTTCATTACATGCTACCAGTTATAATGTTAATAATAAGGAAAGTTTATAATTTTTGATCACTGGCATTAGTTTTCTTATAGATTTATAAGTAATACTGCAGTTTGCTTTATCACAGTGTATTTGATTGTTTGAGCTGGTGGCGTACTTCCATTGCTTTTCCCCTTTCTTCCAACAGCAGTGTGAACACAGACTGTATACAAGTGTGGGGTGCAGAGGCCTTGCACCATGAAAAAAAAAAAAAAAAAAAAAATATATATATATATATATATATATATATATATTTCTGTTTAAGGCTTCCTTTTGAGCTTTTGTCCTGGCTAAATATTAACCTATACCTGTAGATTTAGAGGGGATTCAGTGGAAATGCTTCTATTTAATTTCAGTTGTTTTGGAAGTTTCTACAATCAATCAATCTGTCTGTCCATAATTATCTATCTCATTGTCTTGTGCACACAGACACAAACACACACACACACACACACACACACACACACACACACACACACACACACACACACACACACACACACACGCACACACACGTATGTGTGTGTGGGATATTTTTGTATTTTCTTTGTTTCTTTGTATTACACCTTTAAGGACATTGACAGTTTTGGCACTAAGCCATAGCATGTTTTCTGAAATCATGTTCCCTGTTTTCTTAAGGCTGCATTAGAACATTTGTCATTCCCTGAGTGGGCGCTTCAGTGTCATTTAAAACCAGAACACATGAATGATTTACACTTCCTCTTGACAGAAAGGTTCCTGTAGCTGTGTCAGTACAAATGGTAGGGTTTAGCTCAGTTTACTTAGTCAAGGCCATGGAGTCAGGTTTCCTGGTTTGAGCTAGGATTGCAACTTAATTCTGCTAACTATGAGTGTCATTAGAGCTCTGTTATGTCACCCAGGGTTACTCTGTTGGATAGAGTGTTACTCACACTGTGAGTAACGTGCAGTTAAGAAAATCACTTGTCTTCTGTACAAAAAGAAATAGTAGCTGAAGTCACTAAATGGATTTAGATTGCCATTATACATGCTATTTTATTGTTATGAAGGCCAAACCTTTTCATTATTTTGTTATAGTCTTCTCAGGATTTCATTTTGAATATCAAACCAAAAACAAAAAATGCATAGTGCAGTGTCGACTTCCATGATTTTGACCATATGTGGTCAATGCTTCTGCAGTTGACTATAGATGTTTGCATATATTTATATATATATATATATATATATATATATATATATATATATATATATATATATGGGTTACCTTCAGTTCACCGAACGTTCACGTCCCTGACACGCATTTCACCGAGACCACAACACCGACACTTCAGATCTCAGACATTTGCAAAGCCGACATTTCCCACAAGGTAAGTAAACACTTAGCCATCCTAATGGAAGGAACTACCCGAAGAAAAACTAATCCCACTGATATGGGGGACTGCACCCCCCACACCCCCCTTACTAAATATACTAACTCCGAGAATGCACTACTGTGGGGGTAAGGGACAAAGTTCAAGTAGATGGCCAAACGATTACTGATTACTTACCGCATGGGAAACATCGGCTTTCTGGATGTCGGTGTTTTGGTCTCGGTGAAATGCATGTCAGGGAAGTGGACGTTCGGTGAACTGAAGGTAACCCATATATATATATATATATATATATATATATATATATATATATATATTAGTTTAATTTTCCAATGTCTTTTAGGTTTCTAATACCATGATGGGAATGGACACATTTCCTAAGTCAAAGTATGATTAAAGTTCATGAAATTAGTATTGTTACAGTCTTTGATGTTAGAAAAAAGTACTCTTCATAGTACTTACAATGTGCCCATAACTGACTCCTTCTGCAGTTCATACAGAGTTACATGTATTGGTAGCATTTCAAAATTCAACTGTAAATTATTTTTATGAGACCCATTGCTCCTACTGCAATTGGAACTGTCCTTCTTCCACATTACCCTTATTTCTGCCTGCAAATCCTGATATTTTATGACTTTGTGTCTCTCTGTACATAAGACGCTGTTTATCACTCGGTGTAGAAATTTCATTGATCAATGCTACATTTATCTTCTTTTCATGGACTACTATATCTAGTTTTTATGCATCTATTTTCTTGGTAAAGGTTGATCCCATGTGATATAAGCTTCATTCTCTAAGCTCATGTTTCCAATGCTTCTCAGCTACTTCAGTATTGCAATATTTACACATTATTATGCCTTTCAGTATACATCACCTCTGCCATTAGTGTATCACACTCAGCAACAAGATGCACAAATGTTTCCAGTTCTGTTTTACAGAACCTGCTTTTGTCTGTTTCTCCCACATGTTCAATGGACTTTGTAAACCAACATGTATGTAGTTCATTATCCTGGGCCACCAATGTTAACCTTTCACCTTTTGGTTTAACTTCACCTCTCCTTAACCATTCCTGCATCAGATGATGATCAACATGAGGTTATTCCAGGAATTTCCTGTACTTAAACTATACGTATTCCTTTTCCACATTTCTTAACTTCTCATCTGATTCTTCTCCTTATATTCTTTCTTTTGTTTTTTTTTTTTATTTTTTGTCACATTCAGTTGCTCTCTGACTTTTGTCTACTTCTGGTTTGATTGCCATTCCTGCTCGACACCAATATGCTTCTGCTAAACTAAGCAGGGAGCGTCATCTTAGACTTGTCTTCATGTTTTAAAACATTCACTATGTTTAAATATGCATGCAGTCCTATGACTGCAGATCTATACATGTAGTCAGTTTCAATGAGGCCCACACCTCCTTCAGAATAAGCGATATGTAATGTTGATATATAATGTTGATATGCAATGTTGATATGTAATGTTGCTATATAATGTTGATATATATATATATATACTCATTTTATGTATCATTTGATAAGCATGCAGCATTTTACTTGTTTTCCAGCTGATCCAATACCTTTTGGAGCCAATCAGTCACCCAAAAATTGTAAGTTAGAACAGGAAGAGCAAATTGGTTTGTTATAGCCTGGACTTGGTGCTGCGGTAGCGTTGTCACCTCACAGAAAGACGCTGTCCGGTTTGAATCTCAGCCAGAGCGTCTTCTGCGTGGAGATATGCATGAATGGGCGTACCTTTGTTGAAGGTTGTGCATCAGGCCTGGCAAGCCAGTACGTAAAAATCAACTGCCAATCATTAGCGGACCGGAGTTCCGCTGTGGCGACCCCTAACCGGGAAAAGCCGAAAGACACAAACATAGCCTGGACTTCTTCCTAGATGTTAGGACTGTTTTCAGTATTAATTGTAGTTTTCTAAAATATTATGTACATTTTTTCATGTTTTATTGTCAATCCTTCATCAGTTCACAAATATTTATATACTCCCTCCTTCTTACATTCCTTTTTATCACATTCCTGTCCTGGACTGATATTTTCTTGGTGCTGCAGCTTTCCTGCTTTCATTTTGTTTTGCTCATTTATCAAGACTAAATGACATTCTTATAACAACTGAGAAAGTTCTGACCCCTTGCAGTTGTACTTTCAGCTCCTCATCTGATGAACTATACAGTTTTAAATTATCCAGAAAAAGAAGATGCGAAGTCTTTACACTTGGCTGTTTTCCGGGAGCCAAATTATAGCCATGATCTAATCTGTTAAGTAGACATCTTAGGTAGTTAAGGGCAAAGCAAAACAGCAGCATCATTGACAAAAAAATTGCACTGAAATAAACCCCGTCCCCTTGAATTTTTATCCCTGGAATAATAATTTGATCTTTTATCATGGCTTAGCTGCAAACTGGTTTGCCACTGTTTCATGGTCACTGTAATGTAATTGATCAATGTAAGGTGTATCTTATAGATCTGTAAGCACTCCTTTATCCATGAATGTGGGAAGCTATCAAGTGCTTTTTTGTAATCTAGCCATGCCATAGTTAAAGTCTTCACTTTTTTACAATTGTCCATTCTGACTTTATCTAACAATAAACTATCCTTTGTTCCATATGACTTTCTTTTTTTTCCCTTTTGATATACTGCCAAGATTGAGTTTTCTTCTATTTATTTATTTATTTTTATTTGACATTTGTTAACTGGGTTAGTCCGACTGGGTAGAGACCCTTTTTCAGCGGAGACCAGAGGAGAAAAGCTCCACAAAACAATTACATAAAATTTGAATGGATACAGGAGATCAAAAATTATAACAATAATAAAGTATACAAAAAAAAATTTTTAAGCATGAATCTAAAAACTGTAAAATTTTATATATATTTTTAGACTGGAATAGTATGAATGAAGATGAGTCAGAACAGAAACAAAATGCCAACCGTATGAGATAGGAAAATAGCTAAAGAGAGAGGCTGAAGTGTGGAGGTGAGGCAGAGTAGTAGTCCAAGTTAGGAGGAGCATAGAAAAACATAGTAGTTCATAGATTAGTACTAAGCTAACTGCCCTTGTGAGTCATTTTAAGCCTAGCCAATTATCCCTTGTGAGACTCAAACCCTGCACCTTGCGTTTGTAAGGCAAACACCTTAACCATTAGGCCACCCTCCCAACCCCTAGTTAGGATATAAGTGAAAGACTATAGTAGATAGGAATTAAGTGAATGACTGTTGACAGGGAGATTGAGAGGCAGAGAAAACAGCAGATAGGAAGAGACTATTAAGGTAGGTTTGGAAGATAGGAATATAGGATTATGTTGGGTTATTGCAAATGCATAGGCATTCCTTCTGGTAGGTAGCTTTCAGTGCAGTTTTAAAGGGGTTGGATTTAGTGATAGATCTAATGTGAGGTTAAAGTTTGTTCCCGGTTTTTGCAGTGGAGTAGCCATAGAGTAGTTTGCCAATATTTTTGTTGGGCATATAAACCTGTAGTAGGTTTTGTTGAGAGCTACAAAGAGCATGGCTGGGAGTGTATGGCTGGATGTGTGTGGAGAGAGAGGGGCAAAAAGAAGGATCGTGTAAGACAGAATGAGCTATGAGGAGCTGGGATAATAGAATGTGGTGGTGAAATTCCAACCACCGCATGTTTTTTAAGGCTACACAGTGATGGGTGTGGAAAGGTAGGTTCTAAGCAAGTTCCAGTTTAGACAGAAGATTAGATTGGAGGTTTGTGAGTACAGGGTCTCCATAGAGTAATGTGGGGAGAAGGAAGGCTTGGGTAAGGGAAAGTCTGGCGGAATGGGTGAGGAATTTTTTATGCCTGTAAAGGAGTCCAAGTTTTTGGTGGGTCTTTTTAATGCATTGTTGAATGTGATGATCAGACTTAAGGTGGTCGTCAATAGTGATGCAGAGGAGTTTTGTATCAGGCTCAGTAGAGCTGGGTATGTTATTCAAGGATGAGACCGAAAAGGTAGTTTTATGGTGTTGGAGAGTAGAAGGGAGAAATAAGAGAAGTTTTGTTTTCTTAGGGTTTAGTACCAGTTGGTTAGTAGCAAGCCACTTTTCAACAGAGTGGAGGGAGTCTTGGGTGAAGGTATGAAGGTGAGTAATGTCGCTAGAGCAGGAGATGATAGTAGAATTGTCAGCATATTGAATAATAGTAGAGAGTGGGCAAGAAGAGTGAAGGTCATTAATAAAGATATTGAAAATAAAGATATTGAAAAGTAGGGGTCCAAATGAGTATAAACTCTGTCAACATCAAATATATTTCATTGGAAGGCAAGTTATTGGCCTATAGTTTTTAGGATAGTTTGCAGGTTCACTTTTAAGGAGCATTATCGTCTGCTTGGGATGTGGATATAAATGAGGTTTGGCAACAAACCAGTTTGTCCTGGGACATCTTCAGGTGGGGTCAATAAATATAGTAGCAAGAATTAAGAGGGTGGGAGGATGAAAGGGTTAAATGGGAATGAGGGTTGATTGGGAGGAAATGGGGTAAGGGTTGGGAAGGGCTTAAGGGGCTTAGGCAAGTGTAACTGGGGAAGGAATCACATTTTGGCATGACCTTGCTAGGCAAGTTTATGTCCAAGATGACCTAGGTAACTTGGAGGACAGGTAGGTCTGGGATAAGTGTAGATGGCAAGATGAAAGTCTTCATATGACCCTGAAGGGCAGTTATTTAGTATTCCCTCTTTTTTACCCCATTTAGAGAAAATCGGTTGGTGGTTTTGAGTTACTGCTATCTCTGCTTTGGTGGTTATCTCGGGTAGGTCATATTAACTGTGAGGAAGGATTGGGCTGTAGCTACAGTTCCTGGGTTGGTTCAGTTTCAAAAAAAAAAAATATTAAGGAGGAAGGAGAAGGGGTGATAGAGAGATCCTCGTCACAGGACTGTTCAGGATGTTTTTCTGGTAATGGCTCAGTTCCTGGTTGTAAGGGGGGGGGGGGGTTCCGCACATGGGGTTGCAGTTGGCTGGCGCAGGTAGCTTCTCCAGTTTACCTTTGGAAGGGTAAAATGGCATGAAATTTTCTTTCATCTAGTTGAAGGTTGAAATTAGTTAAAATGCACCAGCACTTTCTATTCTGTTTACAGCTTCCACAGTTGTGTAGTGTGGTGCAGAGAGTGGGAACAAAGGACTGCAATTTACAGCAGATGAAGTCATAGGGACTAGGTATGAACCAGAGTTTCTAATGCAGTTGCCCCTCACAGTAAATGGTAGCAATGGTTTTCTCAAGATTTGCTTGCAGCTGCGTTGAGTCACATACTTATTGCCTTTGGACACAGGGGTAGGAGAGTATTACGGTGTTTCACGAGAGGGTGTTTGGGACTTGATGACACAGTTCTAAGTTAACTAGCTGTGTTTGGTTCTTGGTTTATTGTCCATTGATATTGCCTGTAGTGTTTTAGTGGCTTTGCCTGGAGCATTGAATTTGTTTACAAAGTTTTGTTCAAAACTGTAGGCTGTGTTACAGAACAAGGTCTCGATCTGCTCTGGATTTCCTTCAGCTGCCTATTCTACTTGCGTTTGAGTTTTAAGTCTTGGTAAGATTTTTCTTGTTTTATGTTTGCTCCAAACAGTGCTGAAATGTTAAACATGCATTTATTACTTTGTGAGTTATCGGGGGTGGTTAGTTTGCTAGTTGCAAAACTACAGGTGCCATTTGATTCCAACATTGTGGGTAATGTGTGTATGTGGTTAACAGCTGCATCATCATGTTAGAGGTAGCTGGTAGTAAACTTAGTGGATGGGGTAGCTAACAATCCAGATTTACTCCATCCCCTTCAGTTTGTAGTTTGGGCAATTAGAGTATGGCATGCTGAATAAGGTTTTCTACTGGAGTTGCAGAGCTTGTATCCCCCCTCTTTTTGGCTATATGCAGTGCGGGTTGAGTAGAGTGGTCAGGCATTGATGGAGAGCTAAAGTGTGTGCATCTCGACAGGAGAGTTATCTGGTGAAATTTTGGCAGTTAGGAAGGAGTTGGTGTGAGGATGATGGAGCTGATTTGGGTTGCTGCTGTGGTTATTTGGTGCCTGAGCAGTCATCAGCATACCTCTCAATTGTACAGATTTTCATGAAAGGTCTAGATGTTGCTTGGTAATATTGATTACTCCATAAACCTGTGGTTTTCTGCCAAATTATTGGAAATCGGAAGGCAGAATTTAAAAAGTGCTGACAGACATTTGAGTTTCAGACTCACCTGCAAGCTAAAGCAAAACCTGTTATCCTATAAATTTTCTCAGTTTTGTAATAGCAATCTTTAAAATTACTCATAATTCTGTGCTTCTGTTCCATTTTTATTTATGACTGTGTCCAGATTGCTTGCTCAAAGAGGTTGAGTGATGTGTTTGGTTATGTGTTGTTGGAACTTCATGGGGTGCTGCACCTGGTGCTTCTAAGGTCAGGTAGTTGGTGTCAGTCGGCACTTACTACCCTAAACCCTGATGTAGTGTAAGAAACTTTTACTGTCATGTTCAGCGTGTCAACCTATTTTGTCAGCAAGTGCTTCAGTTTCCCTCTACATCACTAGTTATCTAGAGGTAGTATTTGGGGTTCATTCTGGGATTGTATATTTATTTTTTTCCCTTTCTGCTTTGTATATTTAATGAAGTGGTGGCTAGTTGGCTAGACATCAGTGGCTACTGACATCTGTTGGTGGTGATTTTGGTTGTGTCCATTGGAGATGGTTCATTCTTGAGGGTGGTTCAGCTGGACGGTGAGTGCTGGGTAGCAATTTTCACGGGCATGGAGCCACTTGCAAATAATGGGTGCTTAATGGGCATGTACGATGAGTGTTGGGTAGCAATTTTCACGGGCGTGGAGGCACTCGCAATTAATGGGTGCTTAATGAGCATGCACAGCCGAGCACTAATGCATGTTTTGCCATTTTGGTTATTTGTTTTGTAAAGAATATAATTAAATATAAAGACTACTACAGATGAAGAACGGATAGCTGAATGAAGGGGGGGGGGGTCAGTAAGGAGGTTGAATTGTGATTGTAGGGTAGCACGAGACCAATAGCCATTACCTCTAGGGCTCACTAACAACTTTATCTTGAAAGCCCATAGGATGATTAAAAATGTGCTGATTTTACTTCTAGTATTGGCCTTTTAATGAAATAATTCTTTGGTTTTGTTTGCCACTGATACCAGTTAGATGGTTAACGTGGAATGTGTTCATAGGTTGGTACTAGACTATTGGCCCTAGGGCCTATACAAGCCTAGCCATAACAATTCCCTGGCTATTTCTTCCCACATTATTTACTTCCCTGGACCCTTGTCTAGCAGGGTGACTGATGTGATCCCCGGGGTGAATTTCCTTTCTCCAATCCAATCATTAAGGTTCCTTTTGAAGAGGGCCAAAGAGGCACTCTGCTTGACATGTATGGGCAGTTTATTCCAGAGTCTGGGGAGTCTCTGGGTCAGGAACCTATCCCTCCAGCATGTTTTGTTTATTGTGATGACAAGATTTAGATCCCTGGAGCATGTGGATCTGAGGGATTGGGATTTCTTTAAGTGTAGCATGTCCAACAGCTCTGGGCTTGACAGATTTTTTATTTCTTTGAAGTGGAACTTCGAGGAACATGAACTTATTTAACCTTAAATAAACATTCCTCAGGATGCAGTGCACTCGAAAGGTAAGGGTATGTTACTGAGGTATTTCACTCATTGTTTTAGGCATCTTAACTATCAGTGGCATGTCCCTGCTGCATTATGGTTGGTTGTAGTACAAAGCAGAGCTGGGGTGAAGCTACTCAGGTTGTGCTCTCTAGGGGGGTGGGGGGTGGGCTGCGAGCAGTGTAGCGGCTGTGCAGTTGATGAGCAGGGTAGCCCCTGGTGGTGCTGAATCTTGGCATTAAGAAGGTTTGGACATCTGTGTGATGAGAATTTAAGTTTCCTTTTCTTTGGCAGATGGGTGAAGCGTAGAGAGGGTATCTATGACCTGATGGAAGGGAGTTTGAAAGGTGATGGTGCTTGTCACAGTAGATGTCCCGGTCACTAGAGTGGTGCGCAAAGAGGCTCAAGTGAGGGAGCAAAAGTGAGCAACTGTCAGTGGCCTGAAGGAAGTAGATGTCATAGGTAATTGATTCTGATGGGGGGATGTTCCATTTGCTGGAGTTGTGTACAGTGAGATCACAGGTAAACTTACTTTAGTCGGTGCTCATTAAGGCCTGTTGGACTTGGTGTGGTTGGGGTTGCATGTGGGCAAGTGAGGAGGAAGTATGTTGGGGCAGGGTAAACAGGGTTTGGGGATTATTATGGGGTCTGGGGTTCCCACAAGTGGGGTGGAGTCGCAACAATCATAGGATCATAGGAAGTTACTAGGCTAACGGCTCTAGGGGCATTGCAAGCTAGCCAAGATAACCTAGCCAAGTTTACCACTTAATTACATGCAGTGCCTATTGCCCTTATCCAAGAGGGACATAGGTGGAACCCCTGGGGTGAATTTATGTCTAACCGTCCAGTTGTTTGAATTGTGTTTGAAGAGACCCAATGACATGCTCTGTTTGACATGAAGTGGAATTTGTTCCAAAGGAAGGGTAGCTTCTGGGGGAAAAATCTGTCCTTCAAGCAGGATCTATTAATGTTGGATACCAGATTATGGTCTTTAGAGTGGGCACCATGTGTACCATTTGACTTGTACAGGGGAATGATAGGAGGTGGTTTGGAATATGTATGACTGTTAAGAGTAGGTAGGTTTTAATGGAGCATTCTAGGTCTGCAGATGTTTTGCAGATATGTGACTAAATGTGTGCTTCATCGGATGCACAGAACATACAAGGCTTAAGCAAGGCATTGTTTTGGGATTCCTGGCACATATAGGCCATGTATTAATTATTTCCAGATATAAAGGCAACACATGGGAAGTAAACTTTGAGGGGAAGGCTAGGGATAAACAGCAGATTAAGGCATTTGGTTGATATGACAAGGGTATGGTTTGTTGGTGCTGTCAGCCGAGGCATCTCGGGTTGGGTTAGAAGGATTAGATACTTGTTGCAGGATCATGGGGCAGTGTTATAAGTAAGGCTTATGGTAGGGGAGGTGTTAGCTTGGTCAAATTGCATTGCAGCCACCAGGGGTAGGAAAGTGGTGGGTCGGATTGTTGAGCAAGGTTTTTTAGGCTTGTGAGCAAGGTAGGGTGTTTTCAGTTGTGAAGGAGGTTTTAGCTGCAATTACTGCAGTTTCATGGGTGACAGGATTAGACTAATTTACTAAATTCTGGAAGGTGGCTCATATGCTGGAAGTGTAGGTGTGACACTGTTAAGATTGGCTGACATTGCCTGTTGTCAAAGTAAGTGGGTTGTTGGGGCTGGTATATGGACGGTCATTTGGCCTACAGTTGTGTCGTTACTGCTTCATGGATGTATTGATGTCATTAACAGGGGTTTTACTTGCCAACTGTTTTCTTCCTTTGTAATGGATAGTGGGTATGATGGTGGGATTACTAGGCAATTGATCCACAGGTAAGCTGCTTATTTTGTTGGATATGTAATTTCATAAATGATAAATGAAGTGAGCGGTGGTACGCTGCTTCATAAGTAAGCGAGTGGAGGTATGGACACTGCTTACTGGGTCAGGATGAGTGGAATCACGCTGTCCTAATTAATGTTACATGGAGGTTATGCTCAACTACACCATGTGCCGATTGTAATTAATAAATATTTAGGTATTTTTCTTGATCTGTTCCCTCTTATATACTGTTCTAACAGTGATACTTCTTGCCTTAATTGCTTTACAGTTTTCTATATTTGATGTTTCCATGATGGCATTTCAATTCTTTCCTTCCTTTCCCTTAATTGCTCTGTGTTTTGTAGTAAAACTTTATCTGCTATTAATTTTACCTGCACAGTAATACACCCTATTTACTTCTGTTATATCTCATGAATTTTTGTTAATAGTCTTGATTATTGTGTTCATCTGTTTTATCAGACTTCTAACATTTTGGGTCTTAGTTATTGTAATCTATTTCTTTCACTGATCTTAATGTCTATCTGTATTAAAAAAGCAACGCTTCCCTTAGATCATTTTCTTCAAAAAGGAAGGTGCACTCTTTGTTGTCCACTTCCTGGTGGCATTCTAAAGAAAGTTCTAAAACATCTTCCTTTGGCATATTCAGCTGCATCCTGCGTCATCCATTGCTCTTTCCTTTGGGAACTCATTGACATATCACTCCACAACACTGACTGGGTCAGAGTTGCCACTGGTTCCTGCTCCTTCCCTTGCTATGCAACTCCAACTGAACTTTTTTACTGGTTTCCTAATGAAGCCTCCAGAGTATCTTTGTGTGGTAAGTGATCAGATGCTTCCTGTTCCACCTGTTTCTCTGTAATTTGGGGGAATCATGCTGTGACATTACCTGAGTTGGATTTTCTACACTAAATCCTTCATTTCGTAGGTGCTCCATAACCAGTTTCAATTTCTTTAACTTCTCCACTACTAATTCTCTTGTTTTACTTGCCCCCTTTGTATTCTTATTTTTTGTATTCTGAAATTTTCCATATCTGGATGCCTTTGTCTGCATTTTTCTTCAAATATCTTTGGTGTTGCTTTTTGTATTGCCCAGTTTTGCTTTCTCCTTTACATAAATATTACACCATATTAAATCTCTCTTTCTTTCCCATATTCACATTTCTTCTTCAGATATCTCCCGCTCCACCTGTTTCTCCTTACTTTGGGCTCCGTCATGCTGTGACATAACCCGTGTTAAACTTTCTACACTAAATCCTTCACTTTGCAGGTATTCCATAACTTCAGCTTCAATTTGTTTAACTTCTGCTTTACTGATCTTCTGTTCTACATTCCCCTGTTTTGATCTTATGTTTTTTATTGTGAAATTTTCCATATCTGAGTGCCTCTGCCTGTATTTCTCTTTAAATATATTTGGAGCTGCCTTTTTATTGATTAGTTTGGCTTTCTCCTTTTCATAAATATTGCACCATATCAGATCTCATTTTCTTTCCAGTGTCCATGTTTCTTTTTTTATACCTTTCAAAAATCTCTAGGTTTTTTCTTTATATTTTCACACTTCCTCTGTCACTTCTTTTTCAAAACACTCCAGAGTTTCATCTATGTAATGTTCTTCATGGATCCGTTACATTAATGAACACATATTTGCATTCAAAGTTTTTGTTACTTATTTGCTCTAATTTCTGTCTTACCTTTTATGAATGTCTTCTATCTGGACATTCTGGGCTTATTGCATAATAACAATACATCATGTCTTCCTTATCCTCAGTAAACAGGGAAGTGAACAGTGTGGGAAGAAATAGCCAGGGAATTGTTATGGCTAGGCTTGTGCAGACCATAGGGCTGATAGCCTAGTACCAACCTATGAACCTACGAATAGTCCCTACCACCATCTTTATGGTTCTGTCTTAATTGACTACAACCTCATTCTACAATACAGTACGGCATCCTCCCCCAGAGTCTGGTTTAACCCTATTGTAGGAATGTTTTCAAGTCTTGAGGATTCTACACTGTCCTTTTTTCCAGTCCAGGCAGCAGTGTACATGCCAGGATTGGAAACTTTTTTTTTTTATTATGGGATTCATACACCCAGTTGTCTTTTTTTTTTTTCACCTACATCTCTCCATGATATTTGCTATAGAAAATACAGTCTATATATTAGTGTTGTCTTGGTGAGATTTTGTGAAAAGTGAGTACACCACGTGGTTACATGTTAAAAGATCGAACATTTGAAACATCGAACTGCATATGGTCGAGTCCATATGGTCGATGTTTCAAAACATCGATCTTTTAACATGTCTAAAAGTAAAGGAAAGAAATTAGTTAGAAGACTGTAATGCTGGGGGGACAAGCCCCCCTTCAACCCCCATGTGGTGGGCTGCACATCCACACCTCCCCTACTTAAATATACCAACTCTGAGATCGTGCTACACTGAAAATACAGCGTGGAACAGGAAGTTTTCCTATTCCCTGTTGTAGCGCGATCTTGGAGTTGGTATATTTAAGTAGGGGGGTGTGGGGGGTGCAGGGGGGCTTGTCCCCCTGTATAACAGTCTTCTAACTAATTTATTTCCTTTACTTTTAGACATGTTAAAAGATCGATGTTTTGAAACATTGACCATATGCAGTTCGATGTTTCCAATGTTCGATCTTTTAACATGTAACCCACCATGTGAAGGTACTAACCAAGACTTCAGGATGAATTCAGTTGCAGAATACTATTCTGCCTTTCTTGCTGATTTTGTCATCTCTCCATTTAGACCTATATATGGGTCTGCTTTGTTTCATTGAATCTGATTTCACTGAATTTCATTTCACCCTGACCACTTCGCTGAAAACTCAAATTACTGAAAACTCATTTCACTGAAGTCCAGTTAGTATATATGGCACTGTGTAGAGTACTGTAAGGCAAGTATATGCTCTTTTCTCCACTGAAGTGTGATCCTGGAGTTAGTATATATAGTTAAGGGGTGTGGGGGGCACAGCCCCTCACATTGGGGGGTGTGGGGAGTGTAGCCCCTCATTTAGTTTGAGTATATATTGTCTTCTGGAGACAGTCATTGGTGTTGTAACAGTGGAGAAAAGGGAATATACATTTTACTTGCCTTACTTTACTCTACACAGTGCCATATATACTAAGTTCAGTGGAGTGAAATGAGATTCAGTGAAATGAGTTTTCAGTGATGTGGTCGGGGTGAAATGAGATTCAATGAAACAAAGTAGACCCACATATGTATAACAGAAACAGATCATCAAAGTGGGTGACATCAATGATCCTTTGGTACAGGAATATGCCCTTTACACAGGGATTGTGCAATCTTAGAGTTAGTATAGTGCAAAAATATTTAGTTTTGCCTGCTCCAAGGTTAAGCAACAGAACATGTGCAGTAGTTGTCGATGTTCCATTTTCCAACATTTTTGCTTCATTGTTCGGTCATTTCATGCATTTGTTATTGAGAACTACACCCATATAGATATACAGATAGATAGGTATAGAAATATATATGTAGATAGATAGATAGATAGATAGATAGATAGATAGATAGATAGATAGATATAGATATCTAGACAGATATTTGTTTTTCAGTGTTTTGGCTGCTTTGTGTGCAAATGTATGATACAGTGAAGACAGAGAAAATAAATTTGTATATGTGTGTGTGTGTGTGTGTGTGTGTGTGTGTGTGTGTGTGTGTGTGTGTGTGCTTGTGTGTGTGTTTATACAATCTCCCAAGATATATATATATATATATATATATATATATATATATATATATATATATATATAAATATGACTGCCCCAATAAAGAATGAACATTGATATGAGCAAACCTCAAAAGACCAATTACTTTAGAGTGAATGCTCATATGGTCATATGAGAGAATGTGTTTATTTTCTATTTTTTTGCAGGTGCCTCCCCTGCACCGCCACATCTCCTGCTAATTATTTATACTAACTCCGACATTGCACAACTGTGGGGTAAGGCCAAATTCCCTTACTTGATCTACTGTAATCCCATTCAAAAGACTGCGGGCAGAGACTCCATTTGGAAGAATGTTTGCTTACATGACTGATTTTTTTTGTTACAGCATGAAAAAGCATTTGCTCATGTGAACATTCACTTTTCCAAAGTGTAACACAATTTATCTCTCTCTCTCTCTATATATATATATATATATATATATATATATATATATGTATATGTATATATATATATATATATATCTATATATATATATAGATATATATATATATGTGTGTGTGTGTGTGTGTGTGTTTGCGTATGTGTGTTTGTGTGTATATACCCCGTTCTGCACCATTGATTTTTATGGCAAGTGTATGTACAGCAGACTTATATGGCATTGTCTGTCTCTCTCTCTCTCTCTCTCTCTCTCTCTCTCTCTCTATTTGGAAAGTTCATTCTGGGGGTAATATTAAAAGCAAGTTTCAATAAAAGTAAGAAAAAAAACATGACAGATACATTACATAACATCTTAAAAAAATTACAGAATAATTTTATTTTCTTATTTTATTCATTATGAACCCAGGTAACAGAATTTTTTAACTTCCACACCTTAAGCTTGCCCTTTCAGACAGAATGCAGGTCATTTTTAATATCCTATAAATGTGCATATGCATATGCATACATACACACACACACACACACACACACACACACACATATATATATATATCAACAAGTGGAGTCATTCATGCTGTGAGTGCCTGCTTAATACAATGCAGGGTTGTGTAGGAGTCTCTTGGCACTCACTGGGTGCATGGCAGATGAAGTAATCATGAACATGGAAAATTATCAGCCTTTAATTACCCATGTACTGGCTATGTTCTGTGAGCATCAGAGTCATCTCCACAACAGACACATTTTATAAGCAGCAGTAACCTAGGAAGGTGGTGTATCTGTACAGAAGAGAGAAATGATTAACCTCATATGTAACTATCAGACTTCACTAGGAGAAAACATTGCTCAGTTGTCAGGAATGTCAACAGTAACTTAAAAGTGATACAAGCAACATAAAATAGAAAAATAATAAAGCTATTAAAGGTATATAATGGCTTTTCCCTACACATATAGACAACCTGTGTGTCAAGCCAAAACAGGTCAATGTCAAACACAATGTTTCATTACATTTCAGCATCATCCACATAGGTACATGATCAAGCATAGTTATGCATTCCTAATAAATAGAAAATACAGCATAATTACTTAGGACACAAATGAGAATATGCCATCCAACAGAGTAAACCAAGTATGTATTATGCAAACACATATGTTTAGCCTGCTCACTGCTGTGCAGCGTACATAAAAGTTACCTAAGTTAGACAAACCAACAGTGATAAGGGCGATCTCAGCATCATCTGCACAAGGTGCTAGGCAAGCAGTAAATCATAATAGGACTGTATTAATGCAAATACTACTACCAATGCCAGTTAGGAGAATATCATACTAGCACCAGTGCACTTGAGCAAAATAACACAAAAATGCAGCTTAGTACATAATCTTGATAAAAGCAGGCATCTGACTGAGTGAGCATTAACTATCTACTCCATGCATCAGACATTGGCAATCCTAAGTCACAAAGAAATGTGCAAATGGCAGGGCACAGTCAACATCACTTGCACAGGTTGGATGTGGGGGTGTTCCAGGAGGCCAAGCTTGACACCAAGGAATACTGCATGTGTGAGTGAGAAATCAGATTAAAAGCAAGTATGCATTGTCATGGCCAGAAGGACCAGATGTAAAACAGTCAAAAATTAAAGATGTATAAACCTCCATGTGAGTGAGCATGTGTGTGTATGTGTGTGAGTGTGTCTGAGGTGGCATGGACATGAACATGAAGATGGACGCATTCTGTGTGTGGCGCTGCAGGAACACAACCAAAGCATTTGTGCTAGCACTATGCCCTGGTATCCTGCACAGTTGTGAGCCATGCATGGTACAGGATTCAGTTCACCAAGCACTATGCCCTGGTATCCTGCACAGGTGTGAGCCATGCATGGTACAGGATTCAGTTCACCATGCACTATGCCCTGGTATCCTGCACAGTTGTGAGCCATGCATGGTACAAGATTCAGTTCACCCTGCACTATGCCCTGGTATCCTGCACAGTTGTGAGTCATGCATGGTACAGGATTCAGTTCACCATGCACTATGCCCTGGTATCCTGCACAGTTGTGAGCCATGCACGGTACAGGATTCAGTTCACCAGGCACTATGCCCTGGTATCCTGCACAGTTGTGAGCCATGCATGGTACAGGATTCAGTTCACCATGCACTATGCCCTGGTATCCTGCACAGGTGTGAGCCATGCACGGTACAGGATTCAGTTCAACATGCACTATGCCCTGGTATCCTGCAAAGGTGTGAGCCATGCACGGTACAGGATTCAGTTCACCATGCACTATGCCCTGGTATCCTGCACAGGTGTGAGCCATGCACAGCATAGGATTCAGTTCAACATGCACTATGCCCTGGTATCCAGCACAGGTGTGAGCCATGCACGGTACAGGATTCACTTCACCATGCACTATGCCCTGGTATCCTGCACAGGTGTGAGCCATGCACGGTACAGGATTTACTTCACCATGTACTATGCCCTGGTATCCTGCACAGGTGTGAGCCATGCATGTTACAGGATTCAGTTCACCATGCACTATGCCCTGGTATCCTGCATAGGTGTAAGCCATGCATGGTACAGGATTCAGTTCACCATGCACTATACCCTGGTATCCTGCACAGGTGTGAGCCATGCGTGGCACAGGATTCAGTTCACCATGCACTATGCCCTGGTATCCTGCACAGGTGTGAGGCATGCATGGTACAGGATTCAGTTCACCATGAACTATGCCCTGGTATCCTGCATAGGTGTGAGCCATGCATGTTACAGGATTCAGTTCACCATGCACTATGCCCTGGTATCCTGCCAAGGTGTGAGCCTTGCATGATACAAGATTCAGTTCACCAAGCACTATGCCCTGGTATCCTGCGCAGGTGTGAGCCATGCATGGCACAGATTGAGTTCACCATGCACTATGCCCTGGTATCCTGCATAGGTGTGAGCCATGCATGGTACAGGATTCAGTTCACCATGCACTATGCCCTGATATCCTGCATAGGTGTGAACCATGCATGGTACAGGATTCAGTTCACCAAACACTATGCTCTGGTATCATGCACAGGTCTGAGCCGTGCATGGTACAGGATTCAGTTCACCATGCACTATACCCTGGTATCCTGCACAGGTGTGAGCCATGCATGGTACAGGATTCAGTTCACCATGCACTATACCCTGGTATCCTGCACTGGTGTGAGCCATGCACAGTACAGGATTTAATTCACCATGCACTATGCTCTGGTATCCTGCATAGGTGTGAGCCATGCATGTTACAGGATTCAGTTCACCATGCACTATGCCCTGGTATCCTGCACAGGTGTGAGCCATGCATGGTACAGGATTCAGTTCACCCTGCACTATGCCCTGGTATCCTACACAGGTGTGAGCCATGCATGGTACGGGATTCAGTTCACCATGCACTATGCCCTGGTATCCTGCACAGGTATGAGCTATGCATGGTACAGGATTTAGTTCACCATACACTATGCTCTGGTATCCTGCACAGGTGTGAGCCATGCACTGTACAGGATTCAGTTCACCATGCACCTTGCCCTGGTATCCTGCACAGGGTTGAGCCTTGCATGGTACATATTCAGTTCACCATGCACTATGCCCTGGTATCCTGCATAGGTGTGAGCCATGCATGGTACAGGATTCAGTTCACCATGCACTATGCCCTGGTATCCTGCACAGGTGTGAGACATGCATGGTACAGGATTCAGTTCACCATGCGCTATGCCCTGGCATCCTGCACAGGTGTGAGCCATACATGGTACAGGATTCAGTTCACCATGCACTATGCCCTGGTATCCTGCACAGGTGTGAGCCATGCATGGTACAGGATTCAGTTCACAATCACCATCCCCAGTAACGTGAATCACCTCTGCCAGGAGGTGCACTGCTAGTTCCATTACCCTGGCTAGAAGTCGGGGTGCTACCTGAAAGTGAATGTTGTCTGCTAGACAAGCTGTTACCATGACTGCGTCCACAACCATGACTACATGGTCTACCACATCTGGGTGTGAACACTGTAATCACTGATTGAGTGGTGGAAGTAGCAGGACTGGGATTTGGCATGTTCACTTTGCCTACCATTGCATAATGTAGTGGCTCCTCATCCACCTGGATGCTGACCATCCCCTAGCAGATGTTCCATAGCAGAGAGTGCATGATCCAGTGTGTCATTCAACTGGTCCAAAGACTCACACACATGGTTCAGGTAGTTTTACATATATGAATGTATGACATACAGTGCTCTGACTATCTCATCTGAGAACCTGGTGGAACTTGCCTGTGCCTCCACAATGGCCCTACACAAACCTTGGGGGGATACCCACCGACACACCAACATTAGGGAGAAGGGGGAAAGCATGCTTCCTCTGAGCACCTCTACTGAACTCCCTGTATGGTATTTCACCATCACAATGTCTAGGGGGAGACTCTGCCAATTATGAAACTGAGGTAACCACATTACCCTGATCAACTGTGTCACCCTCAATGTGTCCAATCTCAGATGGTTCCATGTCACGGGTAAGCATAGGCATACTGACCATGTCTGAACTTTGAGAAGATGATATTGGAGCCCCGGACTCTGAGGAGATGATGTAGGAGCCCCGAACTCTGAGGAGATGATTTAGGAGCCCCGAACTCTGAGGAGATGATGTAGGAGCCCCGGACTCTGACGAGATGATGTAGGAGCCATGATATCAGTGTCAGATATACCGTTTGCAACTCCAGACTGTGCCTGTTCATCACTACCATCATCATCATCATCAGACGCTATAATACTCCGACATAAAGTGATAGGATCTCTACAGTGCTGGGCTGCAATACTCCCACATAAGGTGATAGGACCTCCACTGTGCTGGTGGCAGCTTCACCTGTGAGTATAATAATAAAATACAATAAAGAAGAAATACACAAAAAAAAAATCAGACATATGCTACGTAAACCTGGATGTGGCTTCATGAATCCAAATTCCTAGGTCCTATCAATGAGTCAGCTAGCTATCCAAAGTGTTTTAAAGGAGGTTATATCTACTTCTGTGAGTCTGTTGACAATACCTGAGTGAGGTGTTATCCCAAATGCTTTAGACAGATCTAAGTAGGCAGTATGGACTGTTTTCCCCTCATCCATTGCCTTAGTGACTTTTTTAAAGAAGTCCACCAGATTCAGTAAGCATGACCTTCCTTTGACAAAGCCAAACTTGGATGGATCCAGTGTCTGGAGGTCTCCTTTGTTCTTGTTGATAATTTCCATGTTAGTTCTTTCCATAGTTTTGCAAATAAGACTAGTCAGACTAATGGTCTGTAGTTTCTAGGATCTTTTGAATGTCCTTCCTTGTGAAGGGGGATGAATATCACAGTCCTCTATTCTTGTGGTACAAAGCCTGTTTTTAAGACTATAGTTAAAGAATGACTCCAGGGGTCTTGATAAGTTGTATTTCAGCCTGTTCAGGGGGCATCCTGGGATGTTATTGGGCCCATTAAGGCAATGTTCTTGGGGTTAACAAGCACAACCATTACATGCTCCCTAGGTATAGTTGGTGAAGTTATGTTTTTTGGGGGATGGTTGGAGGTGAGAGAGGGGTAAAGTTTTAACTGAATTTGTCCACTAACAGGTTCACTATCACCAGGCTTGGTGAATGTAGCACCATTAACCAATAGTTCAGCACATCACAGTCTGCTGCCTTTGAGGTTTCTGACATACCTGAAGGAGGCCTTATGTTTATCTTGGAGGCCATCTTAACCTCAAAGTTGGCTTTGCTTGACTTAATTATTCCTCTTAGTTGCTTATTTCATTTGAAGAGAGAGTTTTTATCTTTATGACAATTAGCCTTCCTGATTTGTGCCTTCAGTTGTATATCCTGTTTAACTTGGGATGTCACTCAGGCGGTTTGTTTTGGGGGTTAGTTCTTGGTTTGGAGGAGCACTGAATTTTGACAAGCTATCACTTAATAAAAGGTAGTTTGTGTCTGAGCTAGCTTTAATGGAAATGCTGCACATTTGTAAGTCAAATGGCACATGGGTCACTTGTTCAAAGGGCCTTAACCTGGTATGTGACATCAACAGAACTTGTTGGAGAGACAGATTTGTCTCACAGAGATTGCCCCAACTTTGGAACAAGGTTCTTATTCATGTTAAACAAAGCCCCTCATTGGCCCTATTTAAGTGCAATTTGGACAATTGGATGGGTAAGTGGAAATTCACCCCAGGGGTTCCACCAGTGTCCCTCTTGGACAGGTGGAATAGTTGCTGATTTTAGCATCTGCTTGAACCAGACACCAGTGAGAACATGGTTTGAACCTGGCTAGGATAGGAAGGGCCTTGGAGGCATTGACCTAGTAACCTCCTATGATCCTATGATCCTATGGAATAGTTCCTGTTACTGGTTTTAGTAAGGTTAAGAAGTTGATTTTGATTTCAGAGGAGACAGCTTTATGGTTGGACCTCACCAGTGGTGATGAGGCATTGGGGGGGGGGTGCAACATTCTGTCATGGCACATGGGTCACTTGTTCAAAGGACCTTAACCTGGTATGTGACATCAACAGACCTTGCTGGAGAGACAGATTTGTCTCACCAGAGGTTGTCCCATCTTTGGAACAAGGTTCCTATTCATGTTAAGCAAAGCCTCTCATTGACCCTATTTAAGTGCAGTTTGGACAATTGAATGGGTAACTGGAATTTTACCCCAGGGGTTCCACCTGTGTCCCTCTTGGACAGGGGCAATTGTTGCTGATTTTAGCATCTGCTTGAACCAGACACCTGTGAGAACATGGGTTGAATTTGGCTAGGCATGGACGGGCCCTGATGTCATTGGCCTAGTATCCTCCTATGATCCTATGGAATAGTTCCTGTTACTGGTTTTAGTAAGGTTATGAAGTTGATTTTGATTTCAAAGGAGACAGCTTTATGGTTGGATCTCACCAGTAATGATGAGACATTGGGGGTGCAACATTCTGTCATATTTGTGAGCATGAGGTCCAGAATGTTGGAACCTCTAGTGGGCTTATTTAGTATTTGGTCAAGGATGTTTGCATTTACAAAGTGCAGGAACCTCTATGCCTGTAGATTTGAGACTGTGTAGAATTCCCAGTCTATAAAGTGATAATTCAGTCTCCCATGAGTAGGTTGTTAGGTTGGATGGTAAGTGTCTCCAGAAGGTCCAAATATGCATTGTGATCTTCTTGGGACATGGAGGGTGACCTATAGATGGCTAGAATATGGTACAAGATTTTGTCTATGGTAATCTGCACATGAAGAAACTCCAGCAATTCACACTGTTTGACCAGTCTATGGGTATGCTTGTTATTGATGTATATCAATACACTTCCATATTTACCCTTGTTTGTGCAGCTACTGGTCTAAAAGTGTGGAAGGTACCAAAACCTTGCACTGCTAGGGTACCCCCTACCTCCTTAAACCATGTCTCAGTAACTGCACAGATGTCTGTATTCCCGAGTGTGAGGAGGGCTTGCAGGGATGGTCATTTTTAATTTAGGCTCCTTGCATTGAGTGGCAACACCTTGAGGTTCAGTTGAGTTGATTTTGTCTGTAGTGGTAAGTTGGTCAAATTTGCATTGCTTAAAAAAGGCACTCTGTGAGTGGATAACGTTTGATCTGTAAATATTGCTTTTTTTATTTAGGTCCTGGCATTGAGCAGTATCACCTTGTGGTCCAATTGAGTTGATTTTGCTCTGTTGGTAGGTTTTTCAATTTTGCATTGCTTAAAAAGGCACTCTGGGGTAGATAATGTTTTGTCTGATATTCAAAAGCCTAGAGTTGACAGGTATAAGATGATCCTTGGCAAAGCAATGTGGTCATTTAACCATGTCCTTCCAAGATGATAAATATTGGATCCCTTTAGAATGACAACAGAAAATATGCTGAAATCAATCATCTTTTACTAATAGTGCATCATTTTTTCAGTGATAATAATATGCTAGTCAACAATAGGCTTATACCATCCTGAGACACATCTGAGCCCCACGGTGTTTCTCTTGGTATAGTCCAGGACAGTACTGGGAGTGACTATAGGCTACCAAGCCATGCTTCCGGAACCTCATCTTCTTGTACCTTATATTTTGAATGACATTTTGATTTTTAGAAAGGTAGCAATATATTATTAAATGAGTTTTATTGTATTTAAACCTGATTGTGGAATTTTTACATTTTACATAGTCTGAATTTGTTAGCATTAATTATTTGTATATTGTTGTTGAGAAGGATATTAATGGTATGAATACAAATCTAATATCTATAGGGAACAAATATTTTCAAATAGCTTTTTGTATTTTACTAGCTCTCACCTCCTATGGCACAATAAAACCTTGGTCAAGGGTCAGTTTTCAGATTTTTAGTTTGTCCAGGTTAGTCTCTGACAACAAAGTTTGTTTAAGGGAAGCTGATATGCCTTCCAACTTGTTTATTGAGAAGCTCATCCTAAGGATCTTGTTTTTGAGATTATGAAGATGATGACCTGTGAGTACATGTACCCCTTGAGTACATGTACCCCCTGATTTTATGAAATTTTAACCCTATTGATTGTGGTGAGACTAAGAAGGAACTAATGCAGGAGAATTATGAGGGTCCCGTAACTATACCATGTAGGGACTGTGAAGATAGGTAAAGGCTGCCAGCCTAGCCAGATAGTATGTTGTAGATAATTCTGTCATTTGTAAATATTAATATAAGCCACAGGCTTGTTCTCTTAAATGGGAAAAAATGGTGTTAAATGGAAAACTGCAAAAATGTAACAACAGTGCACTCTGCTGTAACAAAGCTGACAAGTCAATTTGTTGATGTGAAAACTCGGAACCGATATGTCTGGATGAAGGAATTCTGCCTATTCTTTTGAGGCCAGAGTTAATGGCTAGTATTTTGATGTATAAATTATTTTATTGTTCTACCTTCCTGACCAGCTGCAAGATCAAAGCTATTAACCTGTGAGAATCTGTTATCCTGGGAACCAGAAAGAAATGATGTAATCTGAAATGAATCAGTGGTACTGTGTTATCAATTTAAGGACAGAAAGAATGAAAGCATTAGAGCATTTGTCTTGAGAACATCCAACTCACCAGATCTCTGCCTGTGTCTGTATGTAAGTAAGATTTTAAAACGGTGTTTTCTCTTAGAAATAGCTAGGAATTAGGAAGATTAGACTAAGTGTTTTTCTGTGTCGATGTCAGAACTTTTCTACTGTATTATTTTAAGTATTTCTCTGTGATCTCTCAACTCTTGACTAGCATTGTGTAGTATGAAGTATTGTCTTGTCTTTTTATTATTTATTATTAAATATTTTTAAAGCTTTCAACTGTGGCTGTTTTGTGTAGAGATCATTTAAGTTCTAAGAGTACATTACATATATATAGTGATACTGTACCAAGTCACTCCAAATAAGTCTTGACTTTTAGGTTGCACTCACCATTTGGATAATAATATTGCAGAGTAATAATTGGACAATCTTTGAAGGGCCTTTGAGTAGTTGATAAATATTAGCTGGGTGGTGGCAGTGATTTCTACTGTATAGTCTCGGTAAAAGGGGCACAGCTGGAAGACCTGTGCTAGCCTTCCCCAGGAGTGTCTGTGTGGTTGTATAAACTCTTATCTCAAAGTGTGTGTGTGTGTGTGTGAGTGTGTGTGTGTGTGTGTGTGTGTATGTGTGTGTGTGTGTGTGTGTGTGTGTGTGTGTGTGTCAGCTACTTGGGCAGGGGCATGAAGCACTGGTTTGACAGAGAACGTGCTGGAGGTTGTAGCTTGCCCACTAGGCTGAGATCTGGACCCTATAGCTGTGCCGGTGGGTTTTCTTATTGGGGACCTGGAGAGAAAGGGAGAAACCAGCCCCAGACTGACTGTGATCTCTGTGTGCTCTTAAGGGAAATTGTACTTTACTGTGTGTGTATTTATTATCCTTTCCCTATATGGACGCCCCTCAGTGGTGTTAATGGTAAAGAATGTGGCTACTTGAGTGCACGGAGGTCACAAGGACCAAAGTAACAATGTTAAGAAATGTATTATTAAGAATCGGAAATTTTCCTTTGACTTTTTGGGATAACAGCTGGGTTGTGGACAGCATCTAGGTTAGTTTACAATAAGGGTAAAATATTAAAAATATTATTGAAAGTGTGAGAGAATACAGTATTAAGTATGGTATGAATATATGTGGTACCTGTTCCCAATGTAAATTTATTTAATTATAATGGGGCCAGCATTAGTGCAACCTCTTTCCATCTCTTTCCATAAGTACTTACAAATAATGGTAAGGTTGTACCAAAGGTATGGTGAATATTACTTTATGTTTGATATGCCCATTGTTCTATGTTGGTAAGACTGAATGGCAGCTTAGGTATATTTGTGAGTATATATATATATATATATATATATATATATATATATATATATATATAAGAGTCACACAGAAAAACCACAAACCTGTACCCTCTGGATAAATGCCAAAGCACCAACAAATGCAAAAACGCAGTACAGCAAAAAAGTTCTAGTGCTGTGGCTGAACGATGACAAAGTTGTAGAATAACTTCTTTATTGAACAAGAGATGTGAGCACTTTCACAGTGTATTCCACTGTTTCTTCAGACATAATGACAAACACACTATTTAATCTACTATATATCCTTGAGCAATCAATTTATCAATTAAACAATTTAAAAATTTAAAGTGATAATAAAACATATAAATATATATAAATATATAAATACATATACATAAAATTCATTCTTAAATATATAAAATATATAAAATCTATAATTGTGCCATATATATTCACTCAAGTCAAGTTTTTAGTGGTCTGTTTTTTAAAACAGGTCTAATGGGTATTTTATCATTAAGCACTTTACCTTCATGGGCTTTCAACCTTGCTATCCATTTAGTTTCATTAAGTTCTGTATTATTCTTAATGTCCCCAAGTCCTCTAGTTAGTTTTGTGTTTTCTACTATTATAAACCTAAAGTTATGTGCATGTGAAGTGCTCATTACATGTTTTGCTAAGGCATTCGTAGTGACCTGTTTCTGTATATTATATAAATGTTCCCTTATTCTAAACTTAAACTTCCTGTCTGTTTTGCCTATATAGAAGGCCATGCAAGCCACACAATAGGCAAGATATACTAAATGTTCAGAATCACAGGTGCCTTCTGCATGAAACCAAAAAGTTTTACCCAAATCTGGGTGGACAAATTTGTTTGTGGTGTCTACATATTGACAAAAGTTACAGCTTTTACACACACTGACCCCCTTCTTAAGACCTTCCTTATAATTTCTAGGATGACATAACATTCTCTTAATATTTCTCATGTTTTTATATATAAATTATATATATATATATATATATATATATATATATATATATATATATATATATAAAATAAATCTATATATGCATTTGTCTATAATTTGACAATACAAAAGCATTGTCTCATCATTCAAGGGTCTGTAATGGTTTAAAAAAAATGCTTTATATTTTGGAAAGGATACCTTACCAAATAGGGGTGGACATTAAGAAGCAAGATCTGAGGCCAGGAAATTCTAGTGGCAAATTAAATTGAATATCACCCACCCCTTGGGTCTCAATGATAAGGTTTCACTTAAAAATGTTTTGACTTTAAAAGCAAGTCAACTTTTGATGTTTTTAGTACCCTATTTCTGATATTTAATGCTTTATAATTTAAAATAGAATAATGTTTTAGCAATGTATTTTTGCATATTTCTAAATATATATATTATATTGCCACGATTGGCTATTTTAACATATGATTGTTTTGTTTACAGCAATTATTGGGTAGGTCATGTCACATATTCAAGATGCCTTTTGATTTAAAATAAGTTGTGTGAGTTTGCTTTAATATTTTGGTGGAGTCTGTGATTCATGATATGAACAAGAATGTTTAATTATATTAAATTGTTCTACTGCTTGGAATCTACTGCTTACTGCAACTTTTCTGAGTTCATTGCAAATGAGGCTGGTGCCGGTGCAATTCAGTCAACACTATGGACAGTACTGAGTGCAGAAAATATATCTGTTATAAAGCTTTCTCTCTGACTCAATATATTAATGCAGTAAGGTCTGAGTAGGAACAAAAGTAATGCAGGGTTTGATCTAGATAGGACACATGATGTTAGGGTGGGGGAATCTACCTCCACCAAGAGGCCAGTTGTTAGTGTTGTCCCACAGGGCCCGGTACTAGGACCTTGCTGTTTGGAATATACTTCACTGAGTGCCTTTAGCTGACCACATTTGCTGATGACTGCAAGCTGAGTGCAACCACTGAATCACCTATAGATGTAGATGTCCTCCAGGAGGGTTTGACACAGACAAATAACTGGTGCAAGAACCATGCACAGAAACTCAGTGAAAAAAATGCATAATTATACCCTTTGGGAAGATGATCATGCCTGCAAATTACAGCATTGATAACACTTCCCTAAGAATAGACAGACCAAGTGGTAAGGGACTTGGGAACTAAGGTTGACAGTGACCTGAACTTAGTTCACCATGTCTCCATGTTAGTGAGAAATTTCTTCTACATGGTGCAACTTATAAGTACGAGAATGGTATCCAGATCTAAGGAGATCATAGCCCCACTATACTCAGCCCTCTTTAGACCAATAATTGAATGCAATGCACCATTCAGCATGTACCCAACCAGGTATTTGCAACAGCTGGAGTGGCCACAAGAGTTCCTAGCTAAAAAATGTACAGGGTGTAAGTAATATGTCCTATGTGGATCACCTAAAACCCTGTCCATGTACTCAGTCTCCTACAGACTACTGAGGGATGAACTATGCCTAACTTACAAGGCATTCTCCAGTACAGCTCTGCTGGATCTGCTACACATTTGCAAAACAAACAGCAGTGCAATTATCCAGTACAAGGTTCTAAACCTTGTCTATGGCATAAACTATGCATGTTGGAGGGACTGGCATTTGTCTCAGAGACTACCTCTTCTCTGTAGCATAATTGTCATTAATGTGAAATAGAGCTCTTCCCTAAGTCTAGTCACATGCAGTTTGGAGCAATGGATGGGGAATTGCAAATTCACCCCTGGTTTGTTGCCCATGGTCCTTACAGATAAGGGCAGTTTGTAGATGCTGTAAGTCACAGGCATATACCAAAGACATTTTAACCTGTGGGCACTGACAATCTGGAATATTAGGCTGAAAAAATACTCTAGGGACATTAGCCTAGTAACCTCCTATGTTCCTATGAACTGAACATAAAGTACAGTTATGAAGTTACCAACTGAAACTTGCAAGACAACTTTGTACAATGCATGCTAAATAAGTTAGCTATAGTCTGTGCGAAGTATGTTAAACATAATAATGATGATAGCTAATTTAAATTCCACTTGCATGTTTACAATGTTACAGATATTTATTGCAATAAAGTATGACTCACTAAGTTTGTAGGACAGAGGCAAAAGCCTCACATAGTACCTCAGGAGACTTCAGTTGAAGAGAAATGGTAGCCCCCTTAGCTTGTGTGATGGTATTACACTGCAATAACTGTAATAGCTGTAGTAGCACAACACCCTTCTAGCTGATGTATTCTGGTTTAAACACTCAGGGAGTCGAAGAACAAACTGTAATACAGATAAATGATGAAATAATAAACATGAAATTGCAAGTTTGATAAATAAATAACTTGCATTGAAGGAACAAACACAGTTAAGTGCTTTCATCCCACCATTCAGGACTTCATCAGAACACTATTTGCAAGCAGAACCAAACTTTATAAAGACTTTTGAAAATAAAACAACCAATGAGAAATGACTTGCAATAAAGTAATACAGAGCTCTTAAAGTAAACCTGTCAGTAAAAATGGAATATTCTGTAAGGCTTAATGTTTTACATGAATTGTTTGCTATCTTATCTGTGTTAAAACACTTTTATTAGAAAACAGTTAAAATAATTCTTCAACAAAATACCGGCCTAAAAATAATTTGTGCTAATACATGTAGAAACATTTAAAGACTGATAAAAACTATAAACAAAAAATAAAATCACATAAATGCCAACCTGGTACTGGTAAGAAAAATATCTAAATAGTACTACTGAAAATTTTATTTTATGTAGTACATCAATAAGAACATACTTTTGTTTCAAAGTTTAGCTTCCCTTATCTTAAGTATAGGAGTAATAGATGTATGTTCATTCAGACCTGTATTATTAAATACTTATTATTTGAAATTAATTGTGATAAATACAAGCCTTTTGTTTCTTCCTAGTTTTAAACACAAAAAAGCAAGCTGGCTGCTGTTACTTCACTAAAATACTTTTAATGTTAGCGCTTTCGTTGAGTTCAATGCCCAACTTCTTCAGACAACTCAACTCAACTTACCAAACAAATATATATCATATTCAATTAATCAATTAATCAATTATTGGGACACTTTCAATTTTAAGGTCCCTTACATAAAAATTCTTTGTTACTAAAATTCATAGAATTAAAATAACATGCTCAACGTATATATTAAAAACTATTAGACTATAAATATATATGTAAAAGAGCTTTCAGCAATTGTTAATATAAACAGCTGTTATGTTAGAAATCCTAAAAAAACCTCTGAAAACTAAAACTTTATTATATAAAAAATTGTTATAAAATAGATACATTTATAAAAATATTAAAACACAAAACAATATAAATATACATGGCCATTTATATTGTTTTGTGTATTACTATTGTAGTAACATCTTTATGGTTTATACTGTTTTTAAAAATGAATTAACAGGATGGGAATTGGTAAAATTTAATGTTCATATAGATATATATATATATATATATATATATATATATATATATATATATATATATATATATATATATATATATATTTATAAATGTATCTATTGTATAACTGTTACAGCCTGGAGCTGTCAGTACTCCTGAGGCATCAACAGTTAATAAGCAGAACGTACTAGTTAAGCTTCCATTTTTTTCATGGGTTCAATTCCCATGTGCTATCAGTCACAGTTTGTAAAATGTAAGCTCTACCATCCCATTATGTCCCAATTAATACAAAATGCATCTATTAACAACACTGATTATTAGCAACATAATTGCAAATGTCATGTTTTATCTGCCACAACAGTATATGTATGATAAACAGCCACAGTACCAGAGAGTATGGCCAGGTGTGTCATTATGAGTCGTTTCAAATATAACAGGGCAATCATCAGCAAAAGCATATGAAGTTACTCTAGAAGGTGAGTAAATACAGTGAGCATCATGCATGACCAGCAATCCCTGCCATGTTTCACACCTGAAGTGCACTTTGAAGAAATCATACCCAAATTCTCTGCCATACCATTTGTCTGCTTTCTATTGTGCAAATGCAGTTAGTAAGATTGTCTGTCATTGTGCATGGGCTTGTACATGTGAGATCTAAAGGGGGCACCAATTCCCTGCCATTTTTCCTGATATCCTTTTACGACAGAGCAGGTGATGGTGGGGCTCAAATGTAGTGTCAGGAAGAGACCAGATTCTTTGTTGCACTCTTTGCAAAGTGCTCCAGCTGTGGGCTTCTGCAGGAGAGCTAACAAGTCTCAGAAAAAGGCTGAGGCCTGCCATAGCCTGGCTAAGCCTGTCACCAGTGCAGCTGGCATTCCACGCATTGGTGAACAATGTTGTCACCATTACAGTGACATGAAAAGGTTCAAGTAGGACCTCCTCAGCCAATGGCAGGCAGAATGTATAACTGCTAATACCCCTGAGTTGTGTAAACATAGTGACACATCCTTTGGGAAGTCTCACCCCTTGTAACTATTATATTGACAAAACACGCCTTAGAGGTGATAGAGTAGTCAGAGACTTAGAGACACACATAGACAGTAATCTACCTTTGAGCATCACTTGTCTGTAGTAGTTAGGAAATCATTCTTTGTTGCTCAACTTATAAACAAAGGTATGGCATATAGGTTCAAGGAAGTCGTTGTTCCACTGTATTCAGCATTCATCAGACCTTTCATTGAGTGCAATGCTCCCTTTGGTATTTACCTAACTAGGCATATCCAACAACTGGAACATCCACAAAGCTTCCTCACTAAAAGAATACAGGGTGTAAGTAACATGTCCTTTGCAGACTGCCTCAAGGCCCGATCCCTGTACTTTTCCCCTACAGGCTACTGAGGGGAGATTTATGCCTGGCATACAGGGCATTATCAGACCCTACTATG